>NW_018230274.1:5122-6419 GCF_001263595.1 Phalaenopsis equestris | reverse complement strand
GTTAGAAAAGATAAAAATGTTGTGAGAGAAACAAAAAAAACTAAAAGACTTGAAGTACATGTTTCTAAGGATCTGGAAAAATTAATATCTCCAACTAAAATCAATTTAAAAAGACCACCACCTTCATTTCCTCAAAGACAGCATGAGTTGGATAAAAAATTTTTAAAGTTCATGGACGTACTTAAGAAGTTAACGATAAATATTCCTTTTGCTGAAGCTTTGAAACAGATGCCAAGTTATGAAAAATTTATGAAGGAGATATTAAACAAGAAAAGGAAATTTGGGGATTACGAGACAGTTGCACTAAGTGAGGAGTGCAGTGCTATACTTCAGAAAAATTTTCCTCGGAAACTTAAAGATCATTGTAGCTTTACAATTCCTTGTGTAATTGGAAAAAGATTATGTTGAAAACCTTTATGTGATTTAGAATTGAGCATTAATGTGATGCCTCTATCTGTATTTAAAAGATTAGGTTTAGCCGATATTTCTCCCACTACTATAACCCATCAGTTAATTGATCGATCTATCATTTATCCAAAAGGAATTATAGAAGATGTGCTTGTTAAAGTGGATAAATTTATCTTTCCTATGGATTTTACTGTATTAGATATGGATGAATATAAAGAATATCCCATTATTTTGGGGAGACCTTTTCTTATTACTGGACAAGCTATGATAGATGTGCAAAAAGGAAATTTAACTATGAATATTAATGACCATGAAACCACTTTTGATGTTTTTAAGGCTATGAAATATCTAGCTGAGAAAAATGATGATGATTTTTTTCGGATGGATGAAATTAATTATCTAATTAAAAACTATTTTCAGAAAAGTTTTGAGAGTAAGTTAACAGATGAGATCGAAATGGACTTTCATGATGAGTCTAAAATGTTGTTTAAAGAAGACTGTATGTATTTCAGGAGAGGTGTGAAATGATGGACATTACCAAAAATAGTAAATTTTTAATTCCATCTGTTGAAAAATCTCATGACCTTAAAATGAATTTACCTCATACAATTTTAAGCCTGTCTATTTGGTGAATTCATATACACCATCAGTCTCTATATCTTCATATTTGACTCAATCACAAGAAAAACCTAAATTGAGTGATGAACAAGATAAAATTATTGAACCAAGACTTGGAAGAGAATTTGAGGATATATTTCAAAAAAAATTTTGAGTTGAGAAAAGAGGATAAGGATATTGAAAGACTAATGGAAGAAATTCTTATGGAATCAGAAAAACTTATTTCCTCAACTAAGATAGATATAGAAAGACCATTATTCAGTATCGAGGG
>NW_018230274.1:4187-4932 GCF_001263595.1 Phalaenopsis equestris | reverse complement strand
ATATTGGATCTAGAAAGAAATATGAGGAACAATGATATGGAAGAGCTTGAAAAGGAAGAGCTGAAAGAAAAATTTTAATTCGAGGACTTTGTAGGAATCCTTGGATCTGGAAAAAATTGGGCTATTGATCAAGGATTACTTAATTGGAATTTTGATCCAGGTAGAATCATTTATCGGGCTAGCGACGTTAAATCAAGCACGTTATGGGAGACAACCCATAGTTATCTATTTAGTTTGATTTAGTATGCTTAAGGTTCATGATTGTTAGTGTTTTATTGTGTTTGCTTTAGTGTGGATTGATCTGTTTGCTCGATGTTAGGGAGATTTTTGGATTGTAAGTGGTTTGATTTACTTTTTGTGTGTTATGAGGGTGATGCTTCCTTAAATTCTTATTATGGTTAGACTTGTATGTTCTCTTGTAGTAGTTGGATTGACGATTCCACTACAACTCGGGTCTCATCCGGACTCGAGTTTTACAAAAGACATTATGAATTTTTACAGCGATAGTTCCATCTCATATTTGTTACTTCTTTTCTTGGACTTTATTTTCATTTGATTGGAGTCGCGAACCTATTAAATGAGTTGATTTTACACTGTACTTATAACTGCTAGAGGTGATTAATTATTGGGATATGGTGATGTCTGGTCTTGGTGCTCAAGAACCAATATATCAGTGATAATCTTATCTTTGAGATTAGAATCTATAAAATCATTTATAAGCACCCAATATATTTGTGTAGGGATT
>NW_018230274.1:1793-3204 GCF_001263595.1 Phalaenopsis equestris | reverse complement strand
TGGACCTACCTAAAGGGAAAACCTAAATACATTCCTGAACTTATATTTATGGATTAGCATCTTTTGCTAATAGTGTTTTCATGAAGTTCCTATCATTTGAATATTCTAAGTGACTTGATATTACAACATATAGTCATTCTTAAAATGAATAGAAAACTAGAACTCTTAAACTTGATAACTAGGTAACCTTGTACCTACAGAGTTAATTTAATTACTTGAATTTTTTCTGAAAATCTCACTATGTTATTTACTTAAATCAAACTTATAGTATTTCTAAATTAAAACTTTACTACAATAGATCATAACTTTTATGTAGTACTAAAATTACTTAAGAACAAGTAATAGTTAAGTTTAGGGAATTTTGACCAAAGAAAAATATGTTGAGATTTTCATACCTATTTTACACTGTTTTTTGTTATATTACACTTTAAAGAAGATATTTTTTATGTTTTGTTGCAGGTATGATGAATTATGGTCATGGAGCAAAAACATGCAAAAACGGTGCAATTTGGAGCAAAAACGAGCAAGAAATGAAATTTTGCCCTGTCATCTTTCGATAAGTCTTTTTTGCCCAAATGAAATTTTGCCCTGTCATCTTTCGATAAGTCTTTCGATGTTTAATCTTTTTTACATTTCTTGAATATTTTTGAATTATATTACACTTTAAAGGAAGGTTGTTTTCATACTTATTTTGTAGGGCTATCTGTTAGGAACACAACGCAACTGAAATGGGGCGAAACGGAGCTAAAACGGAGCCAAACTGAGTGAAACGGTGGAGATGCGCAGTCTGCTCGCCGACGGCGCCAAAACGGCGCCAAAACGGCGCCGATGGCGAGATTTACCCAAGAAGACCGAAAAATGATAGAAAAGCTCGCCAACGAGACCCTCGAGCCTCCCTCGAGACCGCCGACGGGCCCGGGATGACTATGGACCGACTTTTGGCGGTGATGGGCCGAAATTCAATGTATTTGGACGTTTTTTGAAAGGGTTCCTGTGGCAACATGCTTGTGGCAACCTTCAAACTTCATCCCTACAGTTTAAAAGAATGAATTTAGGTTCGAAAAAGAGATTTTAGTGAGAGGAATGTTAGTAAAAGTGTGGAGAAAGTTAAGGGTTTTTAGAATAGGAGTAGAAATGTAGATTTCTACCCTTTTGGAGAGATTGGAGAGGAAATTTTGAGAGAATTTGTAAGGAGATGTTCTAGCATTGCATGGATCGGCGGGAGACTTTGTGGGAGAGATTTTCTTCTTTCTTTCAAGGGAAGAAGCTAAGTATTGTGTTCTTCATTATCTTATGGTTTTGTAAACACTTATCTAGTGGATTTGCTTTGATTAAATGAAGTTTCCATTGTGTTTTCTTCGTGTTTTGTAATGAGTTTCTCTTACTCTCTCTTCTTGTTTGGAAATAATGG
>NW_018230274.1:0-299 GCF_001263595.1 Phalaenopsis equestris | reverse complement strand
TAGCCAAATTTTGGTCCTAATTGGGCATATAGTGTTTGAAAGATGTTTTAATTTTAATTGTGTTTGTTTTTCTAATCCTCATTTAATCAGTCTTGATTTAACTTAGATTACTACTAAGCTCTTAAGACCTAGGTGAGTGTCTTAATTAGTTTTGAAAAGGTTAAGCTTTAGGTGGTCATGATTCATTATTTGAATTTCATTTGAAAATCAAATAGGGGTATTAAACTAGTGAGTTATTAAATCATACCCCTAAATCTAGGATCCTTTAATTGGCTAGACTCTCAAATTTATGTAATTTA
>NW_018230273.1:0-331 GCF_001263595.1 Phalaenopsis equestris | reverse complement strand
ATACATATAATTTTGGGGAAACCTTTCTTAGCCATGGAAAGAGCAATGATAAGTGTGCAGAAAGAGAAATTAACTATGCACGTCAATGATCAAACAATTTTTTTTAATATTTCAAAATTGATGAAGTACCCTGCAAAAGGTAAAGATGATGGATGTTATAGGATGAATGTAATAAGATATCTGAGTGAACATATCTGAGTGAACTTCCATTTCAAAGCAACTTATGAAGAGAAATTTGAAATGAAAGAGATGGAACATGAGCAAGGAGAGGAAGTAGAGAAATATAATGATTTTCGCAAGGAAGATTCAAATTATGTTTGAGAAAGTTTTG
>NW_018230272.1:0-241 GCF_001263595.1 Phalaenopsis equestris | reverse complement strand
TTGGGATCTCTTCAAAATGTATCTTGATTCGATGTGTTTTCCCAAGAGACGTATCCTTTCATGAAGTTTCGTCCATGGTGGTTACAATCACCTATTAATCTAATGGGTGCCTCAAAAACCCCATCAAAATTCATGAAAATCAATTTTACTCGTCTAGTAACTGCCACGGGCACTTAAGCACGGGGTCTCAGCGCTTAGGCGCGTCGTTCTTTGTTTAACCGACGCTTAAGCGCCGAATCTG
>NW_018230271.1:0-1240 GCF_001263595.1 Phalaenopsis equestris | reverse complement strand
CTGGGGTATATCACGGTTACAAGCGCGTTACAGAGTCCTATACCGCGAAGGTATATCTTGGGTTTACTCTGGTTACAAGAGCATTACAAAAAATTGTGCCGCGGAGTATACCCAAGATAAATTCGCAGAAGGTATATGGCTAGTATATTGCGGTTACAATCGGGTTACAGCAGGCCGACCGCGGGAGGTATATTGAAGTTACAAATCGTGGTACAGGAGTTACACCGCGGGACGGGTAACGGGTCACGCGCGGGTTTATTCCGAATTAATATATTTATTTAATGGAGTGGGCCCGGTAAAATTACGTGGCGTTTTGTGATTGGGCATCGCAAGCATCGCTGCGTGCGTCTTACGTAGGCAAACTTTTCCCCATTATATGGAGGTATATAACGAGTTACAAAGCTATTTCTGCGATTTCAGGCAGGTTACACCCGAGGAAGGTACATATAGGGTATATCACGGTTACAAACGCATTACAAAGTCATGTACTTCGGAAGGTATATCTTGGGTATACACCGGTTACAAGCGCGTTACATGGCCCTGAACAGAGGAAGGGGTAGATTGCCCTCTATCGAAAAAGGTATATGGCTAGTATATTGCGGTTACAATCGGGTTACTGCAGGCCGACCTCGGGAGGTATATTGAAGTTACAAATCGATGTACAATGGAGTTACACCGCGGGACGGGTAACGGGTCACGCGCGGTTTTATTCCGAATTAATATATTTATTAAGTGGAGTGGACCCGGTAAAATTACGTGGCGTTTTGTGATTGGGCATCGCACGCATCGCTGTGTGCGTCTTACGTAGGCAAGTTTTTTTTTCTGGTAAAGATATTATGTCCTAAAAAGATAGAATCTGCCATTGAATAGATTCGAATACTATTGCTAGACTCCTGCATAAACCAATACGACAGCAAGCCGACCCACTCCAATAAGTAAGAAATGGATTAAACTCCAAACAAAATTATTAGAATTTCATACACTGCGTCCATTCCCGCGCCAATCAACCAGAGTGGGTGCAATTCAATCACAACACCACGCTTTCTCTACAACAAAACAACGTGAGCTGATTAAACCTAGCAAGGCACCCACAGTGTAACCTCTCAAATCGGCAACCTGGGTACGCACCCGAAACGATCAAATGAAAACGGACAAAGCAAAGAAAGCTCACTAGCTCAAATATATCGGGATCAACATAGCCTGGCGCATCCACCGCCTCCGTCTGTAGCGGAGCGCCGCA
>NW_018230270.1:4664-5715 GCF_001263595.1 Phalaenopsis equestris | reverse complement strand
TCTCAAAGAGATTGAAGGTGTGAGAGAGAGAAAGAGAGAGGAGGAGAAAGAGTGAAGGAACACCTTAGCTAAGGGGATGGGGAGATAGATAGAGAACAAGATAATAGAGACAATGAGGGAGAGCCTCAAGAGCGAGAGAGGGAGATCGGGAGAAAAAGAGTGTAAGTATAGAGCAGAACAGAGGGAGGAGAGAGGGTTAGAGGTAGAAAGAGGGGAAACAAGAATATGAGAGAGCTATAAAGTAGAGAAAGTGATTGAGAGTCTCTCTATGTCAATCCTTCTATTCTCTTTTCAACTCTCTCTTATTCTCTATTGCTCTTTATCTCTCTTGTTCACCCATCTCACACTCTCTCTCTCACCATCCCTCTCTGTTGCTCTCACTCTTGATAGAGGAGGAGAGATTGCTCTCTTTGCTTGCTCCCTCTCTCTCCCTTTCTATAGTTTCTATAGCTTTTTTATTCTATAGCTTTTTTATTATCTTTTTTCTCTCCCACTCTCTAGCTTCCTCTCCCTTATCCTACTCCTCTCTCTTCTCTTCTTTTCTCTTTTCTTTCTCTCTATCTCTTCACCCTCTTTTCTCACTCTTCTCTTCACTTTCTCTCCCTCTCTGTCTCTATTCTCTCTTCTATCTCTCCCTCCTTCCTGACTCATGCTATATTTTTCATTCCCTCCCTCACTCTATCACCTCACACTTCTCTTTTAGCTCATTTCCATTTACTCTCTCACCCTGACTCACTCTCCCTCTCTAGATCATTTTCTCTCCTTCTCTTGCTTCATCTCTCCGTCTCTCTTGCACTTTCTCTCCTTGCTTCCTCATTGACTTTTTAACGCTCTCTTTCTCACTTTTCTCTCTCCATTCTTACTCTCTCTCATCCTTTGAAGCTCCCCAACTCTCACCCTCCTTCTATCTTCTCTCTCTAACTATGCATCTCTTCTTCTCTCCTCTTCTTTATTTTAATCTACTATTTATCTTTTTTTGCTCTCCCTCTCCTGCTCTCCCACATGCTCTCCCTTCATTTCTCTCACTCTCTCTTCTTTCACTTTCTCTCTC
>NW_018230270.1:0-2492 GCF_001263595.1 Phalaenopsis equestris | reverse complement strand
ACTTTCGCTATCTCTTTCTATCATTACTCTATCACTTATTCTCTCTCATTCTCCCTCCCTCTCTTTTTTTCAAACTATCAACAAGTCTCTTTACTAATCCTAAACTCTCTATTTCACTGTTTGCCTTTATCCCATTCTCTCTCTTTCTCCCTCCCTCTAACTTCCTCCCTCCCTTCCTCCCTCTTTCTATCTCCTTATATTAATTCTCTCTCAAAGAGATTGCGGGCTAGGGAGAGAGAAAGAAAGAGGAGGAGAAAGAGGGAAGGAACATGTTATTTAAAGGGATGGGGAGATAGATAGAGAATAAGATAATAGAGACAATGAGGGAGAGCCTCAGCAGCGAGAGAGGGAGATTGCAAGAAAACGAGAGTAAGTATAGAGTAGAAGAGAAGGAGGGAAGGTTAGAGGTAGAAAGAGGGGAAACAAGAATGTGAGAGAGCTATAAAGTGGAGAAAGAGATGAAGAGTATCTCTATCTCAATCCTTCCATTCTCTCTTCAACTCTCTCTTATTCTATATAGCTCTTTATCTCTCTTTTTCACCTCTCTCACACTCTCTCCCTCTATCTCAATGGTGATATGTCTCTCCCTCTATCTCAATTTTGATATCTCTCTCCCTCTCTCTCAAACCCTCTCTTACTCTTCCTTGCACTTCCTTTCTTGATACCACTCCTCCATATCTCTCCTCTCACTCTGACACTGCTTTGCAAGTGTGAGAGGGAGGGAAGAGAAGTGAGAGAAAGAGAGAATAGGAGAGAGGGAGAGTGAGAAAGATAATTAGAGGGGGAGAGGGAGAGGGAGAGAGAAAAAGAGAAAGTGGGGGAGATAGTGTGTGAGATAGATTAAGAGCTGGACATGAGAAGTAGAGGTAGAGAGATAGAGGGTGAGAGATAAAGAAATAAGAGGGAGATCACTGAGAGATTAGACAGAGGAAGTGTGTGATGGAAGGAAAGTGGTAGTGAGAAAAAAAAATAGAGAGATATCTCTTTGTCTCTCTTATTCTCTCTCCATCTATCTCCTCACATTTTTCCTCTTTCACTTATTCTTTCTCACTCTCTCTAGCTTTACATCTCTTATTTTGTCTCTCTCCCTCTATCATTCCCTCACCCACCCTCTCCCTAACTCTTTATTTTATTTTATCTCTCTCCTTTTCACTATTTCCTGCTTTCTCTCACTCTCACACCCCCTCTCTCTATTTTTGTTTCTCTACCTCCCTTCCACTCTCTCCTTCCCCCTTTCTCTCACTGTTGCTCTCTCTCCCTCTCTTCTCCCATTATGTCTCTCTTCCTCTCCCTCTCCCTCTCCCTTTCCCTCTCCTCTCTATTCCCTCTCCTTCTTTTGCTCCTCCCTCTCCATCTCTCTCTTGCTCGCTTCCCACTCTCCTCACCCTCTATAACTTCTTACTCTCCCACACTTCCTCTCTTTTTTGACTCACTAACTACCCTTCTCTCCCTCTCCTCATCTCATTTTAATTCTCCATCACTCTCCCTCTTCTCTCACTCTTTGTCTTACCTTCTCCCTACTCTCTCACATTGTTCTCTTTTTACCCCACCCTCCGTATACCCCATCCTCTCTCAATCTTCTCTCTCCTTTCCTCCTTCACTCAGCCTCTATTCTTCTAGAATGAAAGGGTGGGAGAGAAAGAAAGACAAAGATATAGGGAGATAGAGTGAGAGAGATAGG
The DNA here is from genome assembly GCF_001263595.1 of Phalaenopsis equestris. Taxonomy (NCBI): domain Eukaryota; kingdom Viridiplantae; phylum Streptophyta; class Magnoliopsida; order Asparagales; family Orchidaceae; genus Phalaenopsis; species Phalaenopsis equestris. Next base: position 811 of record NW_018230270.1, on the reverse strand, counting down.
ATGGAAGAGGGAATGAGGGAACACTTATCTATTCTTTCTGATTCCCTCTATCCCTCTCAAGCTCTCTCTATCTCTCCACCACTCTTCTTCTATTTTCTCTCTCAAGCTCTCTCTATCCCTCTCAAGCTCCATTTCAGTCTATCACCCTTAGTTTTTTTTCTATCTTTATCTACTCTCTCATGCACTCGTCTTCTCTCTTTTTATATCTCTCTCCCTCTCTCTTTATCACTCTTCCCTTATTTTCTCTCTCACTCTCTCTGGTGCTCTCTCCTTCTTTCTCTCACTCAATCTTTCCTTTTTATTCTTTCTCTCTCACTCTCAATCATGCTTCTCTTCCTCTTTCTTCTTGCTAGAGGTTGAGAGGAAGAAAAGAGATGGGGGAGAGAGAAAGAAAGAGAGAATGAAAGAATGAGATAGAGAGAGGAAACTTGAGGAAAGAGAGAGAGAGTATGTGGGCCATTTAAAGAGGGAGAGAAGAGCAATATCTTCCTCTCCCTCCAACCACTTGCTTTCTCATTCTCCCACTTTTTCCCTCCCTCTCCTCTCTCTATAACTCATTCTCTCTCCACATCTCTATATCATCCCCTATCGCTCACCTTCTTCAATCACTCTAGCACTCTTACTTTCTTGCTCTTACCTCCCACTCTATCACTCTCTATCACATTCCTCTCGCTCCCTTTATCATTCCCTCTCTCACCCTCTCTCTCACTCACTCTTTTCTCTCTATTTTTGGCTTTCTTTAACTTCCCCACCCGGTCTCCCTCCTCACTTAACTAAGAGAGATGCAGAGATAGTTCTACCTTGCTATGTA
>NW_018230269.1:0-2512 GCF_001263595.1 Phalaenopsis equestris | reverse complement strand
AATAATCAGTTGATGAAAATCGAGCAAGAGATCCCGATTTTTAGATTTAGAATAAGCTAACCCTTTCACTATTGCCTTTACGCTATCTCCTGGCTGGCAATCGGATTCTTCTCTGTGATACATGTCTAGAAGCCACTAAAGATGAATACCCCACTGGAGCTTGTTTGTCAGAAACCTATAAAAACGAAATAAAATATTATGCCCATTTGAAATGTCATTTTTGGCACTAATAAAAAACCATTTCTTAAAGCAAGCAAGATCAATTGCTATGTTTATCTAGCAAAAAATAGTGACAGAAAAATGAAAATGTGTGAAAATAGTCTCCTGACTATTCGCAGGGGGTCATTTTAGCCCTAGAGCTTAAAAAAGTGTCAATTTAGTCCAAAATCTTTTTAATATAAGACAAAATAGCCCTCACGAAGAACTATTTCAACCCCAATTTAAAGAATCTGGGGAGTAATTTGACACTTTATACACTCTGGGAATAAAATGATCCCATATAATAGTCAGAGGATTATTTTGACACTTTACTCAAGAAAAAAAATACATAATACAAGAGCATAACCAGTGGTCACTTAAATATAACTGGTAAGATTTCAAAAAACTTACAGGCATGCTGGAAATTCCATATTGAACTGATGGAGCAGAAGAGCCCACACGACCAATAGACATCTGAGGCATCACAGGAAGCGTTCCAAAAGGATTTGTTATGGACGTGGGTTGCATGACAATGTTAGCCTGAATAGCAGGGCTGCCACACAAGAAAGGCAAATAAGAAATTATCAGTCAGACTATCTATCAGAATATTAAAATATTTATTAATACAGAATTCTAACACTATCATATGAAGAATTCATTACGGGAGCATTCCCTGTTGAAATATTTTTGGGGTTATATATATATATATACCACACAATTCTTGTGTGGAAGAATTAATTACGTCTAACATCTAAACATTAATGTTTACTAATGTGACACCAAAGTCCTTAAATCATATAAAAAATCTCATTAAAATTAACTTTTCTAAACTGAAATAAACCTTTGATCTGTACATTTGATATGATTGAGACATTAAAATGCGATACAAGTAGCTATCAAAATGCAGGTGTGATATAAGTAAATACATCAATATTGTACGGTTCGTAAATCCCCCAAATATTAATTGGAAAATTTCAAGTGATTGCATTTTAACTTTTCCCAGAGAAGTGTTACATTTATTAGACTTGTTCCTCTGAAAAAATATTATTTATCATTGGCAGAGACATGTCCAAAATAACTGAGATGAATATATGAAAACCACCAGGATATTATCTGCAGGCATTGCAACGGGAAATTCTGTAAATGAACTTTATCCAATTACACAGACAGCAACGTAAAAAAAATTAGGATAAAAAGGATATATTGAGAGTAAAACTTAAGACTACGAAATTTCAATCTTAAACAAAAAAAGTAACTTAAACAAAAGAAATTGCAAAAACAACATTTGTATTCTACAAATTGTTTGTTTATATTTTGCTACAATAAATGAAAATGGACATGCTAATCCCAAAGGCCAATCTCCAAGGAAAATGGCTAATAAACATGTGTGAAATTGTTTTCAGTTCCAGACTATAAAAAATGACCAAAAGAAAATGTGATTTTGATATTTACCTAACTAGAGGAAATCAATTTCCTCTAAAATATGGCAGAATGCACCATTTTCACCACAATAAAAATAATTCTATGGATAACCAGTGATACAGTGTACTTGAACTCCTGAAACCTCATTATGCAGAATGGCTACGTGCATTCAATCCATATGACTGCTGCAAAAAAATCCTTAAGCACCAACACATCCCATTTTATTGCATAAAAGCTATTGTTTTATTAAGCATAGCATATCTTGTCTCCACGTACAGATATTGGAGGATCCTGCAATCTTCGAGTTTCAAAAAGTAAAAAAAAAAAAAAAGACATTATGGAATTCCTCGTGTACCACTGACTCTTTTTATAACTTGACACTGATTGTTTAAAGAAAAAAAGGGGAAATAAATGTATTTTAGAGTAGACAGATGCCGATGCCTCCAACAACTCTAAAGAAGCTAACAACTACCTAAATTTATCAAATTTCAAGATAACGTTCGGAATATTTGAATATATAATAGAAACATACCTCTGTCCAAAAGTTCCCTGATTAAAGGAGCTGGGGAAGCTACCAAACCCTCCAGAAGGAGCTGAAATGAAGATGGTAAATGTGAAATAATAAATTAACTGTATGTTCACGTATGACCTAAGTTACTATAAAAGGCACTTAAAATAAGGTTCACAAAGGAAATAAAAAATTACATTAATGATTTGGTTTACCTATTTGTGCCTGACCAAGGTTACCAAAAGAAAAGTTACTTGATGCTTGTGCAGGAGCAGACTGTTGAAAAGGAGTGGAAAAGGAGGGCTAGCAAACAGAGATACAGTGAAAAAACAATGTTAGTTAGTTCAATGAAAAAAAAAAATATATATATATATATATATATAT
>NW_018230268.1:0-362 GCF_001263595.1 Phalaenopsis equestris | reverse complement strand
AAAATTCTGATATGTAGTCTGACTGGAAGCGTTCTAGATTTGTTTTATTATTTTCTTAGAGGATTTGCTCCATGTTGTATCCCATCCATCTCTAGTAGATGAGGAAGATCCTTCTGATGATTCCTGTATATGATCCAAGACTTTCTTGAGCTTGTACCAAGTTGAACTCCATCCATTTCATCCATCCTTTTTAGTGTAGGGATCAGGTTGGGAAATTGGCTCATCCGAAATCACATTTATCGAACCTTTTTCAGGTTTTTTTAAATATTCTTTCGGGATAGAGATATTTCATTCCTTAATGTTCTTTTCAAGACAATCCTTGAAGAGAAAACATTCTTTAATTGTATGCCCCAACATTCTGT
>NW_018230267.1:1420-2739 GCF_001263595.1 Phalaenopsis equestris | reverse complement strand
GATGCTTAATATCTTTACACTTATTGCATATTTTTTTAATGAGATTACACTTTAAACGAAGGTTATTTTCATGATTTTTTTGTAGGGCTATCTGTTAGGAACACAACTCAACTGAAATGGTGCGAAGCGGAGCTAAAATGGAGCCAAACGGTGGAGCTGCGCAGTCTGCTCGCCGCCGGCGCCAAAACGGCGCCGACAGTGAGATTTACCTGAGAAGACCAAAAAATGATAGAAAAGCTTGTCGATGGCGCCTCGAGCCCGCCGACGGCGATCGGGACAACTATGGACCGACTTTTGGCAGTTATGGGCCGAAATTCAACGTATTTGGACATTTTTTAAAAGGGTTCTTGTGGCAACTCTTCAAACTTAATCCCTACATTTTAAAAGAGCAAATTTAGGTTAGAAAATGTTAAACTAAAATTAGGACTATGAATGATTAATGTTAGGAAAAGTGTGGAGAAAGTTTAGTGTTTTTAGAATAGGAGTAGAAATTTAGATTTCTACCCTCTTGGAGAGATTGGAGAGGAGATTTTGAGAGAGAGGAGAATTTTGAAAGAATTTATAAGGAGTTTTTCTAGCATTGCATGGATCGGCAAGAGACTTTGTGGGATAGATTTTCTTCTTTCTTTCAAAGGTAAAAAACTAAGTATTGTGTTCTTCATTATCTTATGATTTTGTAAACACTTATCTAGTGGATTTGCTTTGGTTAAATGAAGTTTCCATTGTGTTTTCTTCGTTCTTTGTGAAGGGCTTCTCTTACTCTTTATTCTTCTTTGGAAATAGTGGCATGAGAAGGTTATGCATTCATTTTACTTTTCTTTTGTAATGAGTAGAATTCATGTTTAGGATTTTGTGATGCATGTTAGAAGTGGTTTTAATTATAAATGTGATGGTTTTTACTTGTACTTTATTTACATTACAATAAAGGCCTGTTGTAGTGTTAAAATTAGTTGTAGTTGCATTAAGACCGGAGAGGGCAGACCGGAGAGGGCTGTGTAATTCTTAACAAAGTAGAACCACATTCAAATTCTATGGATGGTTAAGTTCATGGGAGTTGAATGCAGATAAATAAGGAAATATACTTTGATGGTAAGGAAATATACTTTGATGGGCGTAGAATTGGAGATTTTAGGGTGACAGACTAAAATCCCCAATTTGGTCCTATTATTTGAGTACTAAAGCAAAGATGTTAGTCCTCAGGCGAGGGGAACGTGGGAGCTCTGAAGTGAGAGCCGATACCCTCTCAGCCTAGCCACGGATTCAGTAAACAAGCATAGGATTAGTCAATGTGCTTTATGCCTGGACCAAAGGGTAAAGAA
>NW_018230267.1:0-1293 GCF_001263595.1 Phalaenopsis equestris | reverse complement strand
ATATTTGCATTTAGTTATAGTTACTATCTTTACATTTAACACTTGCATTTAGGAGTAGTTGCTAGATAAAACATCATTTTAATTGACATTCCAAACTAAGGACTAATTGTAGTAGATTAGAATTTGACTAAGGACCTCTTACCTCGCTTCCCTGTGGGATCGATAAACGGGACTCCACTAGAGCCCTGTATTACTTGAGCGATACGTATACTTGCATTTGAAATTGTGAATTTACAAAATCATTATAAATATATAAATATGGGTTCATAAATTCTTGCATATTAAAAGTTGCATCAAGTTTTTGGCGTCATTGTCGGGGATTTAAATCTTCTAGATGTGGTGTCAAAACTAATAAACTTTCTTTTGTTGAAAACTCCATATCTCAAAGTATTTTTGGAATTTGAAGCCATGAAATCCAAAAATAGGAAGTCTCTACACGTCCAAGAATGTTTCTAGGACTTTTTAAACACTTCCCGGTGGTTATTATGAAGTGAAATTGCGTCAAAATCTGCTAAAAGTCTTCTAAAACCATCCAACCGTACTCGGCGCCGTTGGCGCTTCCGATTGGCGTTGCCGACGCTGATGTCCATTATTTAGGGTGCCGTCCTGTTGGAGCCAGTGGCCAAAATTACAACTTTCTTTTTTTTTGTTTCAATTTGATTCCAAATTTGCCTCCAATACCAATATTTGAATTAATTTTTAACAAATGCAATTGTGTAGGATTATTAACTACTAATAAATAAGCAATTTATTAAACAAAATAGTAATTCATAGTAATATAAGTATGGGTTGCCACCCACAAAGCGCTTGGTTTAACGTCGTCAGCCCGACATACTACTTATTTAGTTGGGTTGACTTAACATTAAAACTTCTTTAAACTGATGTATGTGCCCTTCATAATAATGTTTCAAACGATGCCCATTAATATTAAATATCTTTCCATTGTTAGATGATCTTTAATAACAACAGTTTCATAATTATAGACTTTAATCACTTTAAATGGTCCTAAACATCTGAATTTTAGTTTTCTTGGAAATAATCTCAATCTTGTATTATATAGTAGAACTTGTTGTCCAGGTTTAAATTTCAGGTTCAAATTTCTTCTCAAAAATCTTTCGATCATGCCATATTTTCATTTTCTCTTTATATATTTTCGCATTATCATATGCTTCATTTCTAATCTTCTCAAGTTCAATGAGTTGCAATAACTTTCTTTTACCAGCTTCCTTTAAATTAAAATTAAATTCTTTAATAGCCCTGCCAGCGTTATTTCGAGGATGGTTTGTGGGGTTG
>NW_018230266.1:0-2016 GCF_001263595.1 Phalaenopsis equestris | reverse complement strand
AAGATCGAGGCATGAGTCCAAACTCCAGTCATAGAATTTAATGGTTTGTTTGGGGCAGATGTGGCTTATTAAAAAGCAGTTGCGAAGTTGGTGAAAAATAATCAGATGGTCAAAAAGCTGCGGTGTCAATTATAATTTTTTTCTTGAAAAAGTCAGACCACAACTTGAAAGTTGTAACTGCATATAGTCAGGATCGATGAGAAAACACAGATTTCAGCGGCAGCTTTTTGAAAAAGCTGTCAAAACGTAATTTACCCAAAAAAACAAAATTGCTGTATAGTACCGCACCGCCGCCGCACTATCACTCCAAACGGACCCTAAATTTAATATATTTTTTAAAACTTTTTATGTGTATGCAAATCATAAGTATATGTGTAACAAATGTAAATGTGCAATATAGTTCCTTTTTTATGTGTTCATTTTTATTTAAGAGTTTGTTTGTAGTCTTTTTTTAGTTTGTAAATTGTAAAATTTGTAATAAATTTATTTTTGAGCAAAAAATATTAATATTCTTATTATGTAAAATTTTGTATCAAATTTATTTTTGAAATTTTTTAGTTAATCAATGTTTTATGATTTGAAATAAAAATATTATTACGAACTGATTTTTTAAATAAAATTATTATTTTAATTTATCTAAAAAAAATTTATTATAACAATTTTATATTCTAACGAGTCAATTTCGAGTCGAACATTAACACGAAAATATAAATCGAGTCGAACACTAACACACTGTTCGTTTACAACCCTACGTAATATTCGTGTCACATATGTGGGATCCAAAGTAAACACACTTATACATCCAAATAAGGTTGTAGAACAGCTCGTTCTTCACTAACAACCTATGTTCGGCTCGTTAAGAAGCCCATGTTTGATCTGTTCGCTAAGTTAACGAGCAGAACACGAACAATTTAATTGACTAAAAGGTATAACAATTTATAATTAATAAAACTTTTTTATTAAAAAATAGAAAAAAAATTAAATTATATTTAGATGGTGATTTAATATGAATAATAAGATTTAAATCTCTCCCCAACCATTAACATCATACAGCTACATGATTGGGGTTGTCAAAACAATTTTTTGTTTGCGAGCAACTCGTGTTCGGCTCGCTAAGCAAATGAACCAAACACGAACTCATTTTTTCATTCGAAATATAAACGAGCCAAGCACGAAGTGTGATATTTTTTAACAAGCTGAACCCGTACTAAGCCTGGGCTCTCTCGTGTTCGGCTCGTTTACACACCTGCATCCAAACTTTATTTAATCCAACCACCTCACATAGAGCTACATAAGAATAATACTACTGCCGTCCAATTTTATAATATATATTTACTGAAATAAGTTTTAAATAAAATTTATAAAAGTAAAAAAAAAAAAACATGCAAAATAAAATCATAAATATAATTTTTTTTTTACTAAAAACACGAACACAACATTGTAGACTTTTTCATTTTTTATTGCAAAATTATAAATTAATTGTTTTTTTTTAGGATTTCTCATCAGAAGAAAGAGTTCTGATGTTCACATAGAGACCACACAATTCTTATATGTTAATGTATCTAACATTTAAGTTTTTATATCTACATACATACCCTAAAAAAAATAATGTGACATTCAAAATGCAATTATAACTAACATAATGTGACATTCAAAATGCAATTATAACTAACATAATGTGACATTCAAAATGCAATTATAACTAACATAATGTGACATTCAAAATGCAATTATAACTAACTTTATAGATTTATAGCGCTAAGATATTATAAATTTAAATATCAAACTTTATGAGTTTCATATGTAAATACATGAGAATTGTGTGGCATGTAGGGGTGTAAACGAACCGAACACAAACGAGCGGAGCTTGTTTTCGTATTCGGTTCGTTTGAAATAAGCTCGTGTTTGAAATTGTTCGTGAAGTCACTGTTTGTGTTCATTTCTTTACGAACGAGCTGAACAAGAGCTGAACACGAGTTGTTCGCAAACGACGAGTCAGTTTGACATCCCTAATAT
>NW_018230265.1:0-959 GCF_001263595.1 Phalaenopsis equestris | reverse complement strand
TAACCGGTATATCCATCCAGAAAACAAAAGTATTTTTGTGATTTTATCATAATCTACAATTTGACTATGCATGATCTAGAAAGGGTAGCATAAAATAATCTTTCTTAATGACAAGATTTAGTTTTCTATAATCAATGCATATTTGCATCAATGCATATTTGCCACTTGCCACCCTGTAAATTTTCTAGTAGGTATTAACTCATTATGCTCATTCACAGTTACAGTTACTCCTCCTTTTTTAGGAACAGAGTGAATTGGACTAAATCAAGCACTATCTAAAATAGGGTAGATAATTCCTACATCTAACCACATTAAAATTTCTTTCTTAACAACCTCTTTCATAACAAGATTTAATCTCCTTTGTGGATCAGCTCTGGGTTTACAGTTTTCTTCCAGATTATTTCTATGCATACAAATTAAAGGAGTGATTCCTTTAATATCAGCAATTGTCCATCCAAAGGCTTTCTTAAAATTTTTTAGAATTTTCATCAGCTTTTCTTCTTCTTCTTTAGTTAACTTTGAGGAAATTATAACAGGTAAAGTAGAGGAATCTCCTAAAAAGTCATATTTTAAATGTTCAAGAAGTAATTTCAACTCAAGCTCTGGAGGTTTTTCAATAGATGGACAAAATGATTTATCTTTGTCTATCGTGTCCAAAATTTCAAAACTCTCTTTAAAATAACTTGAATCTTCCTTAAAAAGGCTTACACATTGATATAATTCCTATTCTTGCTCGTGTTCCAAATCTTTTTCTTCATAAGTAGTCTTGAAATGGCATTCACTCAGATATCTTATAACATACATTCTATAACATTTATCATCTTTACCTTTTGCAGGGTATTTCATTAATTTTGAAATGTTAAAAGTAAAAGTTTGATCATTGACTCACACATCTATCATTGCTCTTCTTGTGACTAGGAAATATCTCCCTAAAATGATAGGTATCTTTTTATCTTCCT
>NW_018230264.1:3594-5285 GCF_001263595.1 Phalaenopsis equestris | reverse complement strand
ATGACAGCCACCCCTTAGCCATATTTATAAAAAGCTTCTTCCCATGACCATGAGGGGTGTGCTGAAATTTTTTGAGAGAGAGACCTCCAAATCACTCCTTGAGCTTCTTTAAAACGTCCACAGTGCAATCCAATCACTCCATTGCCCTAATTCCTCCCGTGTACCCCTAATTTTGAGCTCGAAAATTAGGGCAGAAATAGGACATCCCTTTAAACTCCACCAAACTCGAATTACTTGTGCCCACTCCTTCACCAACAAGAGAATGCAAGGCCCCTACAAACACCCCTCTGAAAGAGCCCCTAACATAGCTCTAGAACAACACCTAAAATTGAGCTTGGTTGATTTCATACCTAGAACTTACGCCACAGCAAGAGGCTCAATCCTTAGCCCTCTTGGACCTCAACAAACGTGCCGACCATCTCTTATTCAAGCTTTCCTTCTCAGAGCCAAGGTATTGAACTTCTTCTCCTCCTAAGCTTCTTTTGATTCTCCATTTGCTTGGGCTTAATTTCATGGCATCTTAACCATATGGATATGTTCCTCCAGTCTAGACGAGCATTTTAAAAAAAAAATTCACTTAATTTGGTTGAGAAATGAGGGAGATATTAAGCTTGGAAGATGGAAGGTTCTCGGGTTAGGCTATTTGGGACGATGATGGAGCTCCGTTCGATTTTAAAATAAAAACTTTATTTTTAAGCCCATTTTAAATATTTAAATAATTAAAAATTCATAAAAATAAAAAAAATAATAAAATTCATGGAATTATTCTAAATTGTTTTTTAAGCATTTAGAAGTAATTGGAATATTTTTCCTGATTTTCTAAATAAAGATATTGTATTTTGAAGATTAAAATAATTTTTAAAGGCAAAAAAAAAGGATTTCCACTAAAATAATTCTAATAAATCAAAGAAAAACAAAAAAAATATAAAATTTGCTTCTCTAGGTTCTCTAACCTCAAGGAGATTTTTTAAAAATACAAAACTTAATTTTCCCCTTTTAAAATATTTAATATTTAATAAATACCACAGAAATTAAAATAATTAAAATACATCAAACAAAATTCAAAAATCATGAAATTTTGTCCAAATGACTTTTTTGTCTAGGTCTATCTCCAGTAAAAATTTCAAGTGATTAGGCTTCAGCTTGGTCGAGTTAGCAAATTTTCTTTGAAAAATTTCGATTGTCTTAATTGACCCATGAATGAGGTAGGATAAAAATGTCAAAGTCAATTGATTTGAATTTAATAAATTATGAAGTGTTAGAGCATTAGGACAAATGTGTAATTTTAGGAATTTGGCCTTAATTAACATTTAGACTTAATTCAATGAGGAAAATGGGCAACCTCTGATCTTAATCAGCTTGTTTGGATGATTGGAATTAAAAAGGGATTAATTGGTAGAAACCAACTTCACTTCCCTAATTAAAAAGATAAATTAATAAATTTCTAAATTAATAAAATTTGGAGGTTTATTAAAATTAAATGAACCTAGGACTTAGGGGTATGACTTTTGAAGTCAATAATAAATCAATTTAATACCCCTATTTGATGTTCAAATGAAATTCAAATAATGTATCATGATCACCTAAAATTTAACTTTTTCAAAATTAATTAAGACATTCACCTAGGTCTTAAGGGCTTAGTAGTTATCTAAGTTAAATCAAGATTGATTAAATGAGGATTAGGAAAGCAA
>NW_018230264.1:0-858 GCF_001263595.1 Phalaenopsis equestris | reverse complement strand
TTCTATGATCTTGCCTTGTGGGCTTGCTGGCCTGTATTGGTACAGTGACCTTGGTTATCCATACCTTTTTCTTTGACGGTGATGTCTTGAGATGGAGTGTATCGGTAGGAACATCAGTATGTCGTTGAAAGGTATGCAGCCCTGTGAGTTATGCAGCACTGTGAAATCTCTTTATTTTTTCCTTTGAGACTTCAAAAACATCCATGAGGTGCGTGATTGGTAGAATTCTCAGAACCAGACATGACTTAACTGGTCGACGACCTGCGGGTTTAGTAATGGTGGAATCGGTGGTAACTATGGCGGTATCAACTCTGCTTCCCAAACAGAACCAAACGGGAATTTGAGCAGGCAATGTTTCGGTTGATTTCTGAGATCATCTTGCAGTTATGTCAACCCTTAGAATTTCTTTCTTCATGCGAGGGGATACTACACATCCCACTCATTTGAGTAACTCGCCAACCGAACAACATCGACTAAACAACCTTCTTTGGTAGCTAGTCTCTAGAATATTGTACTGACTTGGGTGATAGGAGTAGGCTTTTTCCTCTCCCCACCATGTCTATGAAGTGACAGTAAAGAAACAATGATCTTCTGGATACTCTCATACTCGTTAGTGTTCATTAAGGGATGGAACCCGCTCCCTTGTAGAAGTGGATAGATCTCCGCTATTGCTGACTCCTCTTAGTGAAGATTTTCATCAACAGGTACTTCCTCGAAAATCTGGGCTTTAGTAGCCATCCCGAACCTTCTTGTTACATTTTCTCCTTTGGGCTTGGGTTAACGGTGCAGTCCTTAAACTTGATCCAATTTCAAACACTGATGTCGGGACGACCAATCCTTCAGTCGGGTCTTCAAAGA
>NW_018230263.1:0-714 GCF_001263595.1 Phalaenopsis equestris | reverse complement strand
ACTGCACAACTGTTTACTTTTTCTCCAAATCATACAGTATTGCCTGTTTGTTAGAGTAGGTCTTTTACTTTGAAATTTTCATGCTATGCATGTTGATTTGAGATTTACTACGACTATGCACCTGTCTTTACTTCTTGTACATTTATGGTTTTCATGTTTAGAACCCTGTGATATATAATTATTATGTTAAATTTTTCTCTCTTTATATTTATTTTGTACTAAAATATTTAAAACTGTTTAAAAACTTAAGTTTGGGGGAGGGAGAAAAACTTTAAAAACTAAGCTTTATTTTTCCTCATTAGACTATATTTAAAAATTATTTTAAAATAATGTGCTGTTATCTTTAGAGAACTATATTTTTGATTCTATGAATGTTATAGTAGACATGAATATGAAGATTTTTGGTAATAAAGAGTAGTTGTAGAGTTAAGGTATTTGGTATAAGAGAATAGAGATATGCTTTTTACTATTTATAGTAGGAAAAATTGAATTTTTGAGAAACTAGGAATCTTAGATTTATACTTTAAAAAAAATTCAAACTATGAAAAGTCATTTTTAAACTAATACACATTATAAAGTAAGGAATTGTGATAAGTTTTTAACATTAAGAGGAGAATAGTGAAGTTCAAAATCATTAAATTTGTAGTCCTCACATAAAAGAGTAAGGATTATAAATATCTAGAAAGAAAAGAAAAAAAAATATGCGGGGAAAAG
>NW_018230262.1:0-1938 GCF_001263595.1 Phalaenopsis equestris | reverse complement strand
ATGAAAATTTGAATGCTGCTCAGAATAAAGTTCTAGATATGGAAATTGGGCTTCAAAAAGGAGTTTGATCTTAGTATGATCTGCACAAAGCTAATGAGGAACTTTTAATGCAAATTAATTAATTTGAACATTTTCTGAAACAGAAGGCTGCAGTTACCAAATTCCATTAGGGAGATAGAAACACTAGCTTTTATCATGCTTGTATTAACTTCAGGAGAAAGAACAATATGATTTTATCTATCACTGATTCTATTGGCCACTGTTTGTCTGATGTTGATGCTATTTCCCAAGATGCTGTCAGCCACTTTCATGACCTTATAAATGATCAGTTAGCCTCTAGAACCCAAATAACTACTGAGCTATTATCTGATTGCCAGGAGTATGTCAATAGGTTGGAACTGAATAACATTCCTTTAGAGGGTGAAATTTAAGCTGTTTTAGACTCTATTGATGGCCAAAAGGTGGTTGGACCTGATGGCTTTACTGCTAACTTCTATAAGACGTCTTGGCTAATCATTTGTGGTGAATTTGTAGCTGTAGTGCAAATTTCAGGGGATAGAACCTTCTATATATTTCACTACTTCCACTATAGCTCTGATTCCAAAGAATTCTATCAGGAAAGGCTTGGGAGATTTTAGACCAATAAGCCTAACAAATGTTCTTTCTAAAGAAATAAGCAAGATCATTGTTAATAGGCTCCAACCACATCTTCAACAACTTATCAGTATTAATCAGGTAGCTTTTGTTAAAGGGAGGAATATCACTGAAGACATTCTATTGGCTCAGGAGCTCTTGTTGGATTTGAACAGAAGATGTAGAGGCAGTAATACCATCTTCAAATTGGACATCAAAAAGGCCTAGGATACCATTAACTGGGATTTTATTTTGGATAATCTAACTGTTAGGGGCTTCTTTGTGGATTTCACCAACCTTATGAGAATATTGCTTAATTAAAATAATCCTTCTACTCTAATTAATGGGAAAATCCATGGTTTCTTCACTGCTTCCAAGGGAATCAAATAAGGAGACCCCTTGTCTCCCATAATCTTTATTTTGGCAATGGATTATATTTCAAGGCTCCTTAATCAAATGTTTGGTTTTTGTCTTTATTTGAGTTATCAGCACAAATCTAATATAGGTGTAGGTCACCTATCATATGCAGATGATGTTAATATTTTCTCAAAGGCCACAAAGACTGCTGTGAAGACCCTGTATAAAAAACTCAAACACTTCCAATAGACTTCAGGTATGAGCGTAAAGAAACAGAAATGTCAATTTTTTTCCAGCTCACATACTCTTCCACAGATTAAACATTAGATTGTCAAGTATACTGGTTTTAGCCGGGCCTCTTTGCCTACCAACTATCTTAAAGTTCAGTTAATTAAAGGCAGAACCAAGAAAATTCAGTTTAATGCTTTTATTGATCAAATTAAAAATCAGCTACAATGTTAGACAAATTCCTTCCTTTCTAATGGAGGAAGAATCACCCTCCTCAAAAGCATCTTAACAGCCATTCCCTCATATGCCCTTGAAATGTTCACAATGAAGAAAGGGACTCAAGTTCTATTGGGTAGAATTTTTAACAGATTCTTGTGGGCTCGACAGAAGCAATAATTTTGTTGGTTTTCTTCGAAAAAACGTTGTAAACCTCTTCATGCTGGTTGTTTGGGCTTCAAAGACTTCCAACATCTTATCTTTATGAATCTTTGCAAACTATGGATAAAGTTTAGAGCCCAAGTCAGTCTTTGAGCACTCTTTATGAAAGGCAAATACTGCAGGTGCAGGTCATTTTTGTTGACCTCACTTTTGGTTGAGGTCTAGAAATTTCTTTAGTAGCCTAGGTCTAGCCATAGGACTTTCCTACTGACAAGTCTTAGAAAACTAGAAAAGGTACCCTCATCAGTAGAAACTCAAAACTTTTCTCTTTACTCAACTTGA
>NW_018230261.1:0-646 GCF_001263595.1 Phalaenopsis equestris | reverse complement strand
ATATTATGAAGAGTTTTCAACATAAATTTTGGCAATTTAAGTAGGTTATGTGGTTCAATTTTGTGGGATTAAGTCATGTAGCCAAAATTAGGGGTGACTTAGATCAAAATTGGGCTCAAAGCATGGGCCGATTAAGCTTATATTTGATTAAAATTGGTCATATGAAAGGTTAATTTAAGTTTAGGATTGATATTGAATAAAATTGGGCCCAAATTAATGGTCGTTTGAGGTAAATTTGGGGAAATTGGGCCTTTAAAGACAATTCGGGGGTTTTGGTCAAAATGGTCAAATTAGGTTCAATTGAAGGGTCCAAATTTGTTTTGGATACATTTGGAGTGATTTTGGATGTTTTGGGAAAGTTTGGGGTGTCAAGGGTATTTTTGTAATTTTGGCAATTTTAGGGAAATTTTGGTACATTTGGAATTTTTGGGTAGTTTTGGGTAACTTGGGTATTTTCAAAATGTTTGAAATGATTTTTGGACAAGTTTGGATATTTTGATTGAATTCGAGGATTTTGACCAAATTAGGGATTTGAGGGTGTTTAGGTAATTTTGGTAGGTTTGGGGGTAAAAGGTCAAATTAGGTATTTTTGGTAGGGTTGGGGTATAAATTACCCTACATGAGCTATGGATCAATGGAATCCCCA
>NW_018230260.1:0-373 GCF_001263595.1 Phalaenopsis equestris | reverse complement strand
ATTGCAATAGAGAAATATCTAGAGCAATGCGGTATTGGATATTGAGATCTGCACATCTAAAAGTTTGATATGAATCATTGCAATAGAGAAATATCTAAAGCGATATAGGATATTGAGATCCGCACCTCTAAAAGTTTGATATGAACCATTGCAATAGAGAAATATCTAAAGCAATGCGGAATCGGATATTGAGATCCGTACCTCTAAAATTTTGATATGAACCATTGCAATAGAGAAATATCTAAAGCAATGCAGTATCAGATATTGAGATCCGCACCTCTAAAAGTTTGATATGAAAATTTGCAATAGAGAAAATGTGGTATCGGATATTGAGATCCCCACAACTAAAAGTTTGATATGAACCATTGTAATA
>NW_018230259.1:114692-141915 GCF_001263595.1 Phalaenopsis equestris | reverse complement strand
TCTCGGGCTAACTCAGAAATCTCGACCATGAGCTTTTCAACCTTTTCTTAAATTATCGATTCTTGTAGCATCTCGAGATCTTGAAGACTTGACTGGATATCCTCCACTTGTTTCTCCATCTCGCTAGCAATTATTGCAACAATGTTGGATACTTCAAACCGTGGCTTCATTCCATGATCTTGCCCTTTGGGCTTGCTGGACCATATCGTTACGGCAACCTTGGGTATCCATACCCTTTTCTTTGACATACCCTTTTCTTTGACGGTGATGTCTTGAGACAGAGAGTCTCATTAGGAACATCAGTATGTCGAAGAGAAGTATGCTCCCCATAGTACGGACCAGATACGGTATCGGGTAACCTTTTCATCTTATTCTTTAGAATTTTATGAATATCCTTGTGACTGGTGGTTGGTAGAAATCTCGGACCTAGATGCAACTTAACTGGTTGACGTTCTGCGGGTCTAGTAGTAGTAGAATCGATGTAAATAATGGTGGTATCAACTCTGCTCTCTAGGCGGAACTAAACAGGAATGCGAGCAGGTAAGGCCTCAGTTGATTTTCGGGAGCATCTGGCAAATTTGACTTCCTTTAAAATTTCTTTCTTCACGCAAGGGGATACTGCACGTAACTGCATGCCCCACTTGTTTAAATAACTCGCCAACTGAACAACCTTCTTTGGCAGCTAATCTCTAGAAAACTGAACTGACTCGGGTGATGGCAGCAAGCTTCTTCCTCTCCCCACCATTTCCATGAGGTGTCGGTAAAGTAACGACGATCTTTCTGACACTTTTGTACACATTAGTATCCATTAAGGGATGGAATATATTCCCTTGCAAAAGTGGATAGGTTTTCGGTAAACCTGACTCCTTCTGGTGACGAACATCATCAATAGCTACTTTCTTGGAAATTCAAACTTTAATAGGCATCCAAACTCCTCCTGGTTTCTCCTTCAGCCGGGTTTTTGATCCCGATATTCTTTCTTATATGTAGAATTTAAGAAGTTGACACCACTACTTAAAGATTTTAATCCCCGGTAATGGCACCAAAAACTTGTTGATCCCAAACACCAAAAACTTGATCCCAAATAAAGTAAGATTTCAATTATATTTCTAGGGATTCTACGTAAGTATACGTACCGTTATCAAGTAATATAGGGCTTTCTGATACGCAAGTATACATACCGTTATCAAGTAATATAGGGCTTTCTGATTAAATCCTAAATATTGATCCCACGGAGATCGAGGTTAATCATGGTGACTTTCAAGAGAAATTTTAGTTTAGAATAACAAGCCCTAGATTGGAAGGTTGATAAAAGTTTGGTTTTGATTTTATCCTAAAACTATCACTACAATACTACTTCTACTCTTAAACTAAAATACTTAGTGAAAATCAGAAAGTGGGGTTTAATATATTAAAAGCACTCTTCCTCATGCAATGAAATTAGTGACATCTATAAAGCAAAACAACTAGTGAGAGAGATTGTGACAAATAGGAGCAATTATATTCTTTACCCTTACTAGAGATGTTATAAAGAATATTGGTTAATCTAAAGTTTGAATAGTTTTGAAGACGAGCTAGGCAGGAAAGATATCAACTCTCACTCTAGAGTTCCCTCTTATCCCCCCACCTAGAGGCTAACATCTCGCATCAAAACCTAAAACCATAGGCCAAAATAGGGACTTTAGTCTGTCAATCTAATGTCCTCTAATTCTACAACCTTTAAAGATTATTTTTCTATTTATTTTCACTTAACTATATGGACTACATTCTCATCCATACAATCTCATGTGATTCTACCACAGTTGATTGAGACAATACCATCCAGGATCTTCCATGTTCTCACAACATATTTTAACATGCAAGTTAATTAAGTTTACATGTAAATGAAGAACAAAGTAAAATCATCACAATATATTCTCACTCTACTCGATTCTATATACTACACATGCATACTAATTCATTACAAGAGGGAGGAGTAAAGAAAACTACTCACTACACATGGAGAAACAACAAGAACTTTTCATTGAACAAGAATTTGAAACCATACAAACAAAGTACTAAATTCAAATTTAAATACAATAAAAATACTTATCTCTGATAGAAAAAAAGCTCTTCTTTTATAGCAAAAGCAATCTCCTCACAATCCTCTCCAAGAACAAAGTGAAAAGAAAAGAAAAAATCTCTCACTCTCTCTTTCTCTCTCACCTTGCCGCCCAGCTTGGGGCTCACGCCCAAGCCTTCTTCTTCTTCTCCAAGCCTTCTTATCTTCTTATAATTAATTCAAGAGTCTAAAAAATATTTTAAAAACATTTTCAAGACTTTTTTTAGAATTTCCCAAGAGATGCTTAAGTGTCTCTTCAAAACAGTCTATATTCATTGAATCTTCCAAATGACGCTTAAGTGCCTCTTATAAACTCCATATAACCACCCCAAATTCTCCTAGAAAGTCTATTTTATCAATTCTAATGAATTTACCAAGAGATGAATTAAGAAATGCTTCAAAAATTGTCCAAATCTGACGTATATTCTAGAAGTTATGTTGAAAATTGTCACCGATGCCTAAGAGCCGATTCTGAGGCGCTTAAGCGCCCCCGCTCTATCTTGTGTCACCTAAGCAAATTCTCCTAGAAAGTCCATTTTGGGTGCTTAAGCAACGGCATAGAGACATAAGTGTCCAAATTAGGTCCTCATAGCTCCGGTATACCCCGATTTGACCTGATTTGCTCTGGTTTGCTCCGTTTTGGTCCATTTTATTTCCATTTGCTGCAATCACTCCAAATTCTTCAATTTTATGTACCTAAAACAAAAAGCATAAAAAAAATACTTTTAAAGTGTAATATCATTATAAAACAAAGTATAAAAAGTAGTATATTGTTAGGCGTATCAAAATCCCTCAAACTTAAACATTACTTGTCCTCAAGTATTACTACATTTTTAAAATAATTCATGTAGATTAGAGTTAATGGGTTATCCCTTAGAATTGCTAAAATTTTTTTCTAAGAATTTGATTGTCCAAATTAGATCACTCCAAATTCTTCAATTTTATGTACCTAAAACAAAAAGCATAAAAAAAATACTTTTAAAGTGTAATATCATTATAAAACAAAGTATAAAAAGTAGTATATTGTTAGGCGTATCAAAATCCCTCAAACTTAAACATTACTTGTCCTCAAGTATTACTACATTTTTAAAATAATTCATGTAGATTAGAGTTAATGGGTTATCCCTTAGAATTGCTAAAATTTTTTTCTAAGAATTTGATTGTCCAAATTAGAAGAACATCTAGTGAATCAGACTAGCCTAGGGTCTAAAATATTTATCATCAAACTTGGAAATTTGTTTTCCTATCTAGTACAGAAATATATGAAGATTTTTCAAACTTTGGAGCCTATGAACTTTACTTCCTAGACTTAAGAACTCTCTTAAAAATAATTTTTGCTAATATAAGTATAAAAAGCAAGCTTAGGTATGTTCTAAGTTCTTTACTCTAGAAAGGCTCAAGTGAAACCAATTTTTTATTAGGACTTCTCCTCAAGCTTCTCCTCACTTTATTCTTTTTTTCTTTTATCTTTTTTATCTTTTAATTTTTTTTTTGTATGTGAGGATTACTATATCTAGAGAAGTCCTTAAATAATTTTGAATTCCACTATCCTCCTTTAAAGTTAAAACTTATTACTTTCCTTCACTTGAAAAGATGTATATTTTTTTAAAAAAATACTTTCTAACCGAGCCTTAATTGTTTCTAAGAATCCTTAATTTTTCAAAAAATATAATTTTTCCTGCTAAAGATATTTATTCATTTTCCCAAGTTCTCAACAAAATATCCTTAACTCTAGGTTCACCCTCTTCACTAAAAAAGTCAACTAAGTTTTCCTACTCCATTTTTATATTCAAAATTTTAACATCCTTAAGATGACACCACATAACAATAATCATTAGAAATAAAATAAAAATTTATTTGTAATAATTTTGAAAACAAGTAAGGTGACAAAACTCCCCCCCCCCCCAAACTTAAGCTCAAACATGTGTATCAATGAAATATAAAAATATGCGGCAGGGAAAGATCACTTTTACAATTTACTACACATCTTACAAAAATATCAACAAATAACACATGGTGGAATATTGCAGTAGAAAGTAAATCTAGCCTAAACATGCTTGACATAACACTATAAAGGAATTTTAAATACTAGAATAGGTATAAATTGAAGATTAAACAATAACACATTTTAAACTTCATAAAGGAATTGTTGAATGCTAACAAGTTTAAAATATTGAGATAAGTTTTTTCATCTATAAAGACCCATTTAACTTGAATTACGAACATAGACACATAAACTCCAATACATAGACTCACATATTCATAAACAAAAAATGACCGATGTTAATTTGATCTCCCTTCTACTCACATTTTCCCTCCTTAATTTCAATTTCTAATGGAAGAAACTACAGTAATAAAGTGGGTGTATTATAAGACCTTGTATGATTATCACCCATGGACTAGAATTACTTCACGTGTTACCAATTTCAGGGTTACTCTAAGTATAAGGTATACACAATCTGGTAAATATAGTGTAGTTCGTGTAGTTCATCCAGATAGTGTAGTTCATCCAGATGTTGTTCTCTAAGTAAGTTCATGACCTTACTCAGTTAAGACAAAGTCAGATAAAGAAAGTAATAGCATTTACATGGAGTATCTCTAGTCCAAACACTACATGATTCAAGGTAATGCTCAGCTCCAGTTAAAAACTAAGTTGTAACAGACTCGTCAACCTGCTACTACTAGAAATCATATATAAATCTAGTCATGACAAAGGAATTACCTCACAACATTAATTCAATCCACTCTTACGCATCAAACATAGATCCCCTCACAACATTAATTCAATCCACTCTTACGCATCAAACACAGATCCAAGTCCAACATCTCACTATTATCCAGTCCAACATAACAAAAATCACAATAAACAGATAACAAAGACAATTATGGGTTGCCTCCCACGAAGCGCTTGGTATAACATCAACGACCTGATGTATCCAATTTTTACTTTGGTTTCTCGAGCATCAGAATCTCATTAATTTTTTTTGTATACCACGGAATATGTCATTCAATGATTTTGAATAACTCTTTCTAAGGAGATCTTTTAAGGAGATCTTTTACTTTTTACTTATTTCATCATTCAATTTAGGTTCTTCTTGTGATTGAGTCAAATCTGAAGATATAAAGACTAGTGGTGTAGATGAATTCCCTAAATAGGTAGGCATTAAATTTCTATGGGGTGCATTAATCTTAAGTTCATGAGATTTTTCAACAGATGGAATTCAAATTTTACTATTTTCGGCAACATCCATTATTTCACACCTCTTATGAACATGCATACAATCTTCTTTAAACAACATTTTCAACTCATCATGAAAGTCCATTTTGATTTCCTCTGTTAACTTACTCTCATAACTTTCTTGGAAATGGTCTTTACTTAGATAATCAATTTCATCCACGTAAAAACAATCATCATCTTTTTTCTCAACTGGATACTTCATAACCTTTAAGACATCAAAAGTGGTTTCATGGTCATTAATATTCATAGTCAACTCTCCTTTTTGTGCATCTATCATAGCTTGTCCAGTAACAAGAAGAGGTCTCCCCAAAATAATTAGATTTTCTTTATCTTCCTCCATATCTAATACAATAAAGTCCATAGGAAAGATAAATATATCCACTTTATCAAGCACATCTTCTATAACCCCTTTTAGATAAATGATAGATCGATCAGTTAACTTAAGGGTTACAGTAGTGGGAGAAATATCAGCTAAACCTAACATTCCAAATATTGATAGAGGCATCACATTAATGCTCGATCCTGAATTATATAAAGCTTTTCCACATAATCTTTCTCCAATTGCACAAGGAACTGTTAAGCTACAAGAATCTTTAAGTTTCTGAGGAAGCTTTTTCTGAAGTATAGCGCTGCACTCCTCACTTAGTGCAACTGTCTCATAATTCCCAAACTTCCTTTTCTTGTTTAATATCTCCTTCATAAACTTTGCATAACTTAGAATTTGTTCTAAAGCTTCAGCAAAAAGAATATTTATTGTTAACTTCTTAAGTACTTCCATGAACTTTGAAAATTGTTTATCCAACCCATACTGTCTAAGTCTTTGAGGAAATGGAGGTGGTGGTCTTTTTAAATTGATTTTAGTTTGAGATATTAATTTTTTCAGATTCTTAAAAACATGTTCTTTAGGTCTTTTAGTTTCCTTTGTTTCTCTTACAACTTCTTTCTCTTTTCTAACCACACCCTCTATCTCTCTTCCACTTCTTAATTGGACAGCGTCCATTTGTTCATCATTTCTCTCTTTAGGGTTGATCTCAGTGTTGCTAGTAAGTGTTCCTTAGGGTCTATTGCTTGGTGAATTGGCAATTTGTTCTAGTTGATTCTCTATGTTTCTAATCGTAGCATTTTGACCTTGCAACCGATTTCCCATTTTCAATACCACTTTTTCTATAGAAATCTTCTTATCCTCAAATTGTTGATCATTGTTAGAATTTGGAGGATACGAAGGTCTATAGTTTTTGTTACCCTATTTATTCCAACTTCCATTAAGATTTGCATGATTATTTTCCCATTGTTGGCTTCCACCCCAGATAGTATGATACCAGTTAAAATTAGGATGGTTCTTCAAACCTGAGTTATAAAAGTTAGATTACAGGTTGTTTATGGTATTTAAAGTCTCATATGATAAGTTAGAATCAATCATATGCCCTAATGAACTTTCCTCACTTACTGAAGTGAATTGAGGCTAGTTCATTCCAAGTTTGTCCAACTTTTTTGATATTGTAGCAACCTCAGATGCAAGAATTGCAAACGCATCTGTATCATGAACATTGGCTACCTTTTTAGGACTTTCCATTGTAGAGGGCCATTGAAATTCATTTGTAGTAATTTCTTCAATTAACGCATATGCTACATCAAATGGTTTTGACATTAATGATCCACCAGCGACAGCATCAATTGTAGACCTAAGGGATCCTACTAACCCATTGTAAAAAGTTTGAATGATTAACCGATTGGGCAGAGCATGTTGTGGACACTTACTTAGGAATTCCTTAAATCTTTCTCAGGTTTTGTATATTGATTCCCCTTTATACTGACAAAATGAGATAATATCATTTCTAAGTTTAGTAGTCCTTGAAGATGAAAAATACTTAGCTAAGAATTTCTGAGTTAACTCCTCCCAATTTTTAATAGAGCCGGGTGCTAATGAGTATAACCACATTTTAGTCTTTTTCCTTAGTGAGAAAGGAAAAAGCCTTAGTCTAACAACATCATCTAACATGTCGTTATAACAAAATGTAGCAGAAAGTTCTGGAAAATTTGATAAGTGTAAATAGAGATTCTTCGAAGGAGTTCCCCTAAATTGTTTGTTCTGCACTAGTTAGAAAATCATTTGATTTAGTTCATACGAGTCAGCTTCTATGATAGGGGTTTATATACTTGAGTGAATTTCATTTGTCATAGGATTTCCATAATACCTCAATGGTTTAAGATAATTTTCCAAGTTATTATTTTGAATGTTTTTCATTTTCATTTCTGGTTATTCAAGTCCTTTTTGTTTTTTGATTTTTTTTCCTTTTTTCTAACTCAGGATCATAAGACACGAGTCTTATAGATCCTTTATTTTGCATATGTAACACAACAAATAATACATTAATAATTAAACAAATAAGACAAAAAAATATATTCAACACTATAAAACATTTTCACAAACACCTTATTTTTCATACAAATTATTTTTTTCACAACACTTTTCATACAAAAAATACTTTTCACAGAAAAATAGTTTTTACAACACTACAAGTTCCAAGACAAAGCTTAATTACTTCAACTAAAATTCTCCTAAAATTCAAGATCAACCGTTGCAATCCCCGATAAATGTGCCAAAAACTTGATCCCGATATTCTTTCTTATATGTAGAATTTAAGAAGTTGACAACACTACTTCAAGATTTTAATCCCCGACAATGACATCGAAAACTTGTTTCCAAGAAAAGTAAGATTTCAATTATATTTTTAGGGATTCTACGTAATTATACGCATTGTTATCAAGTAATATAAGGCTTTTTGATTAAGCCCCGATTATCAATCCCGTGGAGATAGAGGTTAATCACGACGACTTTCAAGAGAAATTCTAGTTTATAACAACACACTTTAGCTTGAAAGGTTGATAAGAGTTTGGTTTTTATTTTATCCTAAAACTATCATTCAATACTACTTCTACTCTTAAACTAAAATACTTAGTGAAAATTAGAAAGTGTGAAAATTTAAAATACTTAGTGAAAATTAGAAAGTGGGGTTTAATATATTAAAAGCACTCTTCCTCATGCAATGAAATTAGAGATGTTTGTAAAAGTAAAATAAGTAGTGAGAGAGATTGTGACAAATAGGAGCAATTATATTCTTTACCCTTACAAGAGATGTTATAAATAACATTGGTTAAACTAAAGTTTTAAAAGTTTTGAAGACGGGCTAGGTAGGGAAGATACTAACTTCACTCTAAAGTTCCCTCTTATCCCTCCACCTAGAGGCTAACATTCGCATCAAAACCTAAAACAATAGACCACATTAGGGGCTTTAGCCTGTCACTCTAAAGTCCTCTAACTCTATACCCTTTAAAGATTATTTCCATATTTATTTGAACTTAACTATATGGACTAAATTCTCATCCATACAATCACAATCTCATGTGATTCTACCATTGTTGATTGAGACAATACCATCCTGGATCTTACATGTTCGCACAATAGATTTTCACATTCAAGTTGATCAAGTTTACATGTAAATAAAGAAAAAAATAAAATAATCACAATATATTCTCACTCTACTCGATTCTATATCTTACACATGCTTACTAATTCATTACAAGAGAGAAGAGTAACGAAAACTACTCACTACACATGGAGAAACAACAAGAACTTTTCATTGAGCAAGACTTTGAAACCATACAAACAAAGTATTAATTCAAATATAAATACAATGAAAATACTTATCTCTGATAGAAATCAAACTCTCCTTATATAGCAAAAGCAATCTTCTTGCAATTCTCTCCAAGAAAAAGAGAAAAAAAGAAGAAATCTCTCTCACTCTCTCTCTCTCTCTCCTTGCCGCCCAGCTTGAGGCTCATCACCATGCCTTCTTCTTCTTGTCTAAGCCTTCTTCTCTTCTTATAATTAATTCAAGAGTCTATTAGATATTTTAAAAACATTTCCAAGCCCTTTTTTATAATTTCCCAAGAGATGCTTAAGTGTCTCTTCAAAATTGTCCATATTCATTGAACATTCCAAATGGTGCCTTAAGTGCCTCTTAAAAACTCCATATAACCACCCCAAATTCTTCTAGAAAGTCCATTTTATCAGTTCCAATGAACTCCTTAAGAGATGCATGAAGCATCTCTTCAAAAATCATCCAAATCCGACGTATATTCTAGAAGTTATGTTGAAAACCATCACCGACGCCTAAGCGTCGATTCTGGGGTGCTTAAGCTCCCCCCTCTCTATTTGGTGGAACCTAAGCACCATTTTGGACGCTTAATCACCTGGCACAAACACTTAAGTGTTCAATTTAGGTCCCCATGGCTTTGGTGTGCCCCGATTTGACCCGATTTGCTCCAATTTGCTCCGTTTTGGTCCATTTTTATTCCTTTTGCTCCAATCACTCCAAATTCTTCAATTTGATGTACCTACAACCAAAAACACAAGAAAGAATACATTTAAAGTGCAATATCATTATAAATTAAAGCAGAAAAATAATGCATTTTTAGGCGTATCAGCCTTCCACGATCACAACTTCTTTTCTCTTAGTAGAAATAGGAACAGCTGACTTGGTAGGTGTCGTGGTGGCAGTTGTCTTGACCTTCTTGTAAGAAGGGAAATCCTGAGGGCAGCTTAAGTTAAAATCATCAAACGTCTCTTAAACCTCTGGAGCAGTGACTTTCATTATGACGAACGGGGTTTTCCCGAGAACGACCTCGAGATCTTCAAATCCTGCTCCAAAATTGATGGTGGGAGCGACATTTCAAGCATCATGGCTAATCGGCATGTTCCAGGAAAAAGTAAGCGTTGGGAATGCCATTGCATTAGCTTCAAAAAAAGAGAGCTCTGGGGTTATCTATTTGGCCAATACCTTGTAATCTTAGTGTGAGCACTAAAAATTAACGGAGGTTGATCGGTGGACCAGATAAGTTTTTATTTAATTTATTAAGTCTTTATTTAATTTGTGGAGATTTTAAAATTTTAGTAAAAATAGTTTGAAAGTAGAAAGATTTAATTAAAATAAGGAAAATTAAAGAGTAAGCACAGCATGGTACAATCCGATTTAATTTGCATAATAGTAAATTAAACTTGAAAGGAAAAAATAAAGTGCAGTTTAGGACCCAGTGCGGGACAAACTTAAAAACGCACAATGCCCAGGTGGAACTAGTCCACCAACACACCTATTATGGGTTCGACCCCACACAAAGATTAAAAAAAGTCCTTAATGAACTCTTGAACCTCTTTGTTCAAAGATGATTGAACAGACGGTTTTGAAGTCCAAAAGAGCTGACCGTACTCACCCAGGAAAGAAATGGGTAAAGCATGCCAATGGAAGAAAGGTAATTTGGTCCAAGAGGGACATGTACACATTACCAATATATGAAGATAATATTTCCTGATTTAAATGGAGAGAGAAGCTTTTCCCCACCGGAGTCGCCAGGAACTGTCACACTATTTTTGGTTGGGGGGTTGCCTATTGGAAGCTGTCGGCCGCTAGAATTGAAATCTCATCACCCGCTTCAAAAAGTGGTTTAATTTTCATATAGATAAATAAGTTTAGAAAAATACAAAATCAAACTGATCCCATATTCTTCATAGTTCAAATGAAAGAGCACTATACCTTAAACCCTGTATCTATCCCAAAAGATAAACACAAGACTTGAGGGCGAGGCTCCATCAAATCATCTAAGAAATGTAGGATGTCCACTTGGTCTGCAAAACCATTTTATTTGCTGATAAGTTCCACTATGTAATATGAAGAATTAAATAGGATTTCTATTAAGTTGGGTTTAGAAAAGTTTCTTAGAAGGGCAAGCCCTTATAGTTAATTACATTTTAAACGACCATAGTCACTTAAGAAAAATCTCGATAAAAATCAAAGAATATTTTCTAAAATGAGTTCAAAGGAATAAGACTTTTCAATGAGACTGGACAAAGAGGTTTGAAAGGAGGACAAAGAGGTTTGGAAGGGGAATGGCTCAAATTTAGAACATTTATTGTAGAATACAAAGGAAGAGAAACTATGGGATGTCGTAGATCCGGAGGAAAACCTTGGTGACTTCCCAAGCTACCCTATGGTTTGGCTTCAATTTTGAGGTAAAATATTTAAATTTTCCATCCTGAAAATTCTATTAATTAGGGATTACATTCATTTGAAACGATCACACAAATAGTCTGGAAGATGTGAGGAATTAGGTCATGACAAACGATAACCTCAGAATCCTAAAACGAGTTAGGGCTTATATTGTACAACAGAGCTTACAAAGGCCTAATGAGAGGTTGAGGATTTATGTCGCACTAAGTAAACAACCTCAAAATTCTTATGGCTTGTTATTTAAATATAAGAAAACATGTGTTGTTGTAGATCCTCTTGCTATTGATGATGATCGTGCTACCCATAGTGCTAGCTCCAAGCTCTTCGTCTTGACGAGTTTAGGTTTTCTAATGTGTCAATTTATAATTTCTAATCAATTGTCCCTATGATTATGGTTCTTTAAATATTATGGGGCATATTAAAATTGATTAGGCAACACTGGTTAGGATCCTATAGTTCCCTCGTTCTGGCCACACTATTTTCTATTGGATTCACTTAGTCCAAATGAATTTACAAAGCTCAACATAATGAGTTCCAAAGTTCCATAATTTCATATAGACCGTGGGAAGCCTCGTTAGGAACTGTAGGTTACCTCCTCCGAGGGGTTCCTGACCATCCGATAGAGACATCTCAAATTAACTGTAATTGTTGTTTTGTGATGTTTGTGATTAAATTTTCAGTTGTCTTATATTCTAAATGTCATGGCGGTGAATTTTATCTCAGTTGATTTTAGTTTTACTTTTGGTTTATGATGTTTGTGATTAAATTTTCAGTTGTCTTATATTCTAAATGTTGTGGTGGTGGATTTTTTATTTATTGTATTTTTTTTTTTGTTTTGTGTAGTTTTACTTTTGGTTTAGTGGCTATCCTAACAGTTTTAGTTTTCATGCAAGGTGACATCGTCGTTTAACATATAAGTTTTATAAGCGTAAAAATACAGTGTGAAAGGTACAAGAAAAGATGGTATTATAAACTGTAAAAGTGTACCTGGTGAGTCTTCTCGTTCAACCACCTGATCTCGTTCATTCTCGTTCAACCACCTGAAAGGTCAGTACTTGCAAGGAATGTATATAATATTACAAGGAACTTAAATTGCAAGAGTAGATGAAGGTTTAGCTACCAAGCCTAGGCTATGACTCTATTGAATCTCAGAAGATCCTAGTAGATGATTTTTGAACAAAATATGGCAAGTCTAATTTGCCCTTCAAAATGTTTAATAGATTTCAAAATGCTCGAGGCATGACCTTAAATCACTTTCAAGATCTCTTGAAATGTTCCGAGTTCATTTTGAACTTATCATATTGTTTCATTAATCATCTGAGGCTGAAGTGTGACTACCCCGTTGCTCAGTGAAACTTAGCAATTTAATTATCCCAAGGCTAGGATACCCGATTAGTCAATTGATGTTTCATTTAAAAGTTATGTGAGTGGATGCCCCTAAGGCAAGTCTAGGTTATTTAAGATTATGGTGCCCATAATTAAGGTCAGACTTCTAGTGTTTAAAGATGTTAGTCACCAATTATGTTATCTTCTAAATCTGATCAATTGAGTTTAGATATTGAGCCTAGGTCACACTAAACCTTTAGTAATCATGATAATTGAAAAGGTGATTATAAAATTTTGATTTCAGATGATATGTATTCTTATCAAATGGTCAAATTATCCTTAACTATAGGCTTAAGGCAACTAAATTATCATCTTCCTAACTTAAGCCCAATCACATAAGAATCGTCTGATCATAATTGACTTCCAAGTTGTTGTGAAAATTAGGAGGATTATGATTTTTTTGATGTTGTGCAAGGGTGGTGAGTGAGTTTCTACCTTTTAATCTCATTGTATTTCAATCATCCAAGTATTTTTATTAAGATCAAAATTACCAATTTTCCATTGGTTAATCCTAAATTTTGATTAAGGAAACAAAGTCTGAAATTACCATTTTGCCCTTGGGGCACTTCACCTCATAACTATTTAAACACAACTCAAACGACTTTGAGGGTTTATAATGTTATATCCATGAGGTAACTATAATGTTTAGAAGAGAATATGTGGACCTCTTCAAATTTAATTTAATTTTTTATTTAAATTTAGAAAATAGAAATTTCAAAAGTTGATTTGTTTAACTTTCCAAAATGAAGTTTTTATTTATGAGAAAATGATTAAAGGATTTTTTAGGCCAAAGAAATACTTAAGCAAAATCTCATGGTCTTTTGAATTAATTTATTATTATTATTTTAATGGGAAAATAAGGAAAATACACTTTTAAGCCTTTAAAAATTATTTTTAATTTATGGAAAATTAGAAAAAATAATTTAATGAGTCCAAAGTAATCACAGAGCAATTGAGAAAATTTTGAAATATTTTGGTATTTTTGGATTTTTAATTATTTCAATTATTTTAATTCCAAAATAAGGCTAAAAAATTAAGTATTTTACCAAAAATAACTTTTATTTTTCTTTAGCACCCCTGATCACAAGGAACTCAGAAAACCACTTTTCATAATTCTCCCAAGTTTATTTAATTTTATATAATTAGTTTTATACAGAAATACAAGGTTCCTTAGAAAATCCATTTGAATACTTGAATTCAATCAAATAATTTTCAATTTTTTATAGAGAATAAACATGATTTTTATGAACAATATGAAATTGATTTGTCAATTTTTGATACGTATTTAATTTACATAATTAATACCATTTATTTGCATTTAATTAAATATAGAAATTCACAAGGTAATCTAAAGCATCAAAATAACGTTCCTAGACTTCTCTGACTACAAGAAACCTACCAAAATTAATCTCATAATTTTCCAAGTGATATTTTTATTTATATAATTAAAATAAGCCAAAATGGTCACTCTATCTTAAAAATTAGGGATATAAGTATAGAGATGTTCTCTGACATTGGAAAAATCAGAGAACACCCCCTCTATGATGAAGCCTAAAAGTTTCAAGCCATTTTGAGCAATATTTACTCATTGAGAATTGAAATACCATAGAGGGCATTTAATTAATTAAAAATCATATGTTTGTCAAATAATTTTTATTTTTAGTCCACATTATTTTCCTCAGTTCACTGAGAAAGAGGGTATTTTTCTTTTATTTTTATGATTTTTATATAGAAAGATATGAATTTTTTATATTTAGGAATTTAAAATAATTTGAAATTCTCTATTTTTCTACTTGTCAAGCGCGGCGCTGACTGGATCCTAGTCAGCTCCAAAAGAACATGCGGTGCTCCACCATTTGACGTTGTCATCCCCTTAAAGTGCCACGCAGACCGCACTTTATGCACCAAGAGCTTGTCTGGCTTAATCTCCTCTGTTTCTCCTCCATCCATTGGATACACGCGCGATCGGACGGGTCTCCGTTATCGTCCCCAAGTAACATAACCAGTGAGCCGTTCACACTAAAACCTTAAGATCTAAACCTATACTCAACCAAATCGCAAGAGGTTTGTTTCTAGACCTTCATCTACTTGAGATGAGCATATCTATATGGCTTATACTGTATGAAATACTGTAAATACATATGGAGAGTCGAAATAAGCTCGGTTTAGGGATAGAGTTCAATACCTTTGTCTGAGAGGGGAGACCTCAATCAGATGGTTGTGATGGCTTTGATTGGGTCCAATAAACATCCAGATGATGTTCCAAACATTGGTGAATTGTTTAGGTATGATTTTGATCAAACTCCATTTCAGGTATTGGTGCGGGGCTAGGTTAGAGGTTGTTTTAGCGGGGCCTTTTGAGGGGAATCAACTTCTTCTACTGTGGGGATGTTGTGTGCACAATTAATTGACCTTTGGTGAGTTGTGGTAGAGTAGAGAGATCTGTCCTAGTTTTAGGGCAAATTTCAGTAGAAAAAGTGGCTCTAAGGGTTGGCTATCAATGGCTGAGAGTAAGGGGATTGCACCTAAGAAGGTTTGTAGAAGCTCTGATGAGAATTTAGCAGAGTTTATTTAACGTTCCAAGTACACCTCTCTTTGGCCATGGAGAGCTCCATTTAAATCCATGGCTACCTAGAGGAGCTCAGGATTGGGAATTGGGTGGTAAATCTTGCTGAGGTGGAGGGAAGAAAGGCTCTAATGGGAAATGGGAGTGAGCCAAGTCAGGGAGGTTCAATTTTGGCTTTTGGCCAAGTGGGGCTCCCTTGGGCTGGCTATTTCTGGTGGCTGAGGAGGTGGATAGCTAAGTTTCAATCACCTCTTGGCTCAGGAAGGTCAGGAGAGAGTTAATTATGATTACTCTCAATGGCAAGTGAAGATGGCAAAGTATTTTCAAATAAGGCCCATAAATGGATAAGATCCCTTAACTCAAAGGACCATTTGTCCATAGCTCACTTGGGTGGTTTAAGGTAGTTTATCCTGGTCATGGGGTGTTGTTTGTGGCTATGGAAACCTTAATTTTGTGACTTTAGGATGGCTAAGTCAATTTTGGTGCATGGGTCCAATTTGGGTAAACATGGCTAAAATTTGGGTTTGGGTTAGGCTATCCATGAATTTAAGCTCAATTAATTGATCAACATTGTGTAAATGATTGTCATGAAGATTTTTTGTGAAAGGTTGAAGTAATTTTATGTTCAATTGGAAGCTCAATTTAAAGGATTTGGAGATTTTGGTTAATTTGGGAATGTAGGACTAGACTTGGGTCTAGGTTGGGCTAAATTGAGCTAAGCCAAAATTAATGATTGAGAATGGTATATAGGAATATTATAAAGAGTTTCCAAAATATATTTGATGTCAAGTTAAGGTTAGGGCATTCAGTTTGGTGGAATTTGAAGACATAGCCAATATGGGGCAAATTTGGATATTTTGAACTTGGGTTAAAATTAAATGAAATTGAGGCTTCACCTAGGCCAATTGAATGTTCAATTTGGTGTGTAAGAGTTTTATGAAGAGTTTAGGAATCAAATTGTGGCAAATTGAGTAGGCTATGGGGTTCAATTAAGTGATATTAAGTCATAGGGCCAAAATTGGGGGTTTAACATAGATCAAAATTGAGCTCAAAGTATGGGCCAATTAGACTTGTATTTTATTTAGATTGATCAAATGAAAGATTAATTTGAGTTTATAATTGAAATTTATGAGAATTGGGGCCAAATTGTTGGACATTTGAGGTGAATTTGGGGAAATTGGGCATTTAAAGGCGATTTGGGGGTTTTGGTCAAAATGGTCAAATTGTACAAATTGGTTTCAATTGAAGGGTCCAAATTGGTTTTGGGAAAGTTTTGAGTGCCAAGGGTATTTTTGTAATTTTGGCAAATTTGAGGGTATTTGGGTAATTTTGGATGATTTTAGGCAATTTGGATATTTTGAAATGATTTGAAATGATTTTTGAAAAAAGTTGGGTATTTTGGGTAAAATTTGAGGATTTTGACCAAATTTAGGATTTCAAGGGCAATTAAGTAAATTGGGTGGATTTAGCGGCAAAAGGCCAAATTGGACATTTTGGTAGAATTGGGGTGCCAACCACCTTATATGAGATATGGACCAACGAAATCCTCATTTGGGTCCTCTATGTACTTGTCTTAACTAAACCCTAGCCTAAGGCTAGTGGGTCTAGGGGACCATGTGCATGAGTCTCCCAAAAAATCAAGGGATCAAAGTCAACAATTTTGGGTTTAAGGATTGTGAGTGATTGTGGGTGATAGTGAGTGTAGTGAGTGAACTAGCTCAAGACGAACACCTAGAGTCAACCCTAAGGTCAAGCAATCCTATAGGGACCCCCCATCTACTATGTGCTAGAGGTTAGGACCAATTTGTGGAACTTCAAGTTGAGCAAGGAGGAGTTCAGAGTTTCTAATGATGAGGGTTCTTTCTAGTTTTGTAAGAATAGTCAATAAGAAGGTCCTAAGGCTATAACATAGGCTATTAAAGATGGAGAACTAAACCTCAACCAAAAGTAAGGTCAACAGTGGGGTTTAATGTCAAAGTATGTGAGTGAGAGCAACTTAGACCACACCAATAGAGGGTTGAACCTATGGCCAAGAAATCCTATGGGAACTCTCCTTGAGATCCCCTATAGTGGTCCCACCTACTATGTGCTAGAAGTTAGGACCAGTATATGGAACTTCAAGTTGAGCAAAGAAGAGTTTAGAATTTTTAGTGGTGAGGGTTTCTTTCTAGTCCTTTAAAAATAATCAACAAGAAAATTCTTATTGCTAGACCCTAGGCTACTAAAGAGGAAAAACTAGACCTTAACCGAAAGTCAGGTCAACAAATGGAATCCCAATAAGTGGGGTATCTCAGGCAAGCACACCACACGTATTGGCATTGACCGACGACATTAGCAAAACCAACAACGACTTCTAAGTCAACAGGCCTAGAATGAAGAGCATAATTGAGTGATAGTTGTTTTTATTAGGGAATTGGCAAGTGAACACTCGATCAAAATTGAGGATTCAGAATTCTTCCGGGGATTATAAGGCAAGGGATCTCAAATATGACCACAATGCTCACGATGAAGATTCAATTTCAATTTGATT
This sequence comes from Phalaenopsis equestris, assembly GCF_001263595.1. Taxonomy (NCBI): domain Eukaryota; kingdom Viridiplantae; phylum Streptophyta; class Magnoliopsida; order Asparagales; family Orchidaceae; genus Phalaenopsis; species Phalaenopsis equestris. The sequence continues at coordinate 124,029 of NW_018230259.1, read as the reverse complement.
GTTAGAAAATTTTTATTTTGATCGCAATGGTTTGGGAGGATGGGAATTAGAATTTAGGTATTGACCCTAAGATGGAAATTAAAATTTAGGTATCAACTCCAGAAAGAGAATCAGATGCCTTACTCCATTTAAGGTGCCCTCATACTGATTTCGAAAGATTTGGGTAGAGAATCAGATGCCTTACTCCATTTAAGGTGGTCTTATACCTATCTCAAAAATTTTACACATTAGGGAGGAAAGCGCAAGGACTCATATTCAACCTAAGAGGTGACAGAAAGACCTAACTAAGAAGGAAAGCACAAGGACTCAAATCCAAGTCAAAAGATGATCAGAAACATACCACTACATTGGGAAAGAAAGCTCAGGGGCACACATCTAACCCAAGAGGTAGTGGGAAAATATATCGGTCATGCTAGGAAGGAAAGCACTGGGACTCATATCCAACCTAAATGTTTTTAAGGGAAATAATAGCTAAATTGGGGAGGAAAGCGCTAGGACTCATATCCAACCAAAGAGGTAGCGGAAAAATATATCTGTCATGCTAGGAAAAAAAGCTCTGGGATGCATATCCAACCCAAATGGTGATGAGGAAAATATCTGTTATGTTGGGAAAGAAAGCAATGGGACGCATATCTAACCCAAGAGGTAGTGGGAAAATATATCTGTAATGCTAGGAAGGAAATCTTTGAGACTCATTTCCAACCCAAATGGTGACAAGGAAAATATTTGCTACATTATGGAGGAAAGCACTGAGACTCATCTCCAACCCAAGATGTAGTGGGAAAATATATTTTTTATGCCAGAAAGGAAAGCTCTGGGACTCATATCCAACCCAAATGATGACAAGGGAAATCTGCTAGGTTGGGGAGGAAAGCGCTCGGACTCATATCCAACCCAAGAGGTAGCGAAAAAATTTATCTGTCACGCTAGGAAAGAAAGCTCTGGGACTCATATTCAACCCAATTGGTGACGAGGAAAATATCTGCTATGCTGGAGAGGAAAGCACTGGGACTCATATCCAACCCAAGTGGTAGCGAGAAAATATATCTATCACGCTATGAAGGAAAGCTCTGGGACTCTTATCCAACCCAAATAGTGATAAGAGAAATATCTGCTACGTTGGGGAGGAAAACGCTGGGACTCATATCCAACCCAAGAGGTAGCAAAAAAAAAATATATCATGGGACTCATATCCAACCCAAGAGGTAGCAAAAAAAATATATATCATGCTAGGAAGGAAAGCTCTAGGACTTATATCTAACCCAAATGGTGACAAGGGAAATATCTAATCTTGATACTGACCATGAGAACAACTTTAAAATAGTGTACAAAATTTGTGGTGTTGAACTCATAGATATGTTTCTTGTGAACATTCATATTGGTGAGGAAAATTTGTGAGACATTATGCAGAGTGTGAAACTCTGTGGAGATGTGAAGAAATTGGTGCGGGCAAGGATAGTTGTGTTGTGCAAGCAAAGAGTAAGAAACTTCGAACTCTAGCGAACAAACTCAACAAACTTATCATTTTCTTTTCTTATTGTATTTATCATATTTAATTATCAAAAAACATTTTCAAAATTTAACTTTTATTGGTTGATTTTTAAAAACAAGTTTAAATTTTAATATCAAACTTTCATTATATTGTTCTTTATTCACTATAGTTCAGAACCAACATATGGTTCCACAACTCTTTTTCAATTGCACAAAAGTGCAATTTGACAATCAAGTTGAAAACTGAAAGAAATTTTGTTAATCTGCTTCAAGAAAGTGTTAGAAACTGAATAAATGCTAAAAGCATCAAAAGAGACAACGTGTTTAACACATTTGAAACATCATATGCCGAGTACATCTGAAACATTATATGTTGAATACATCTAAAACATCATAAGTTGAATACATCTGAAACATTATATGTTGAATACATATCATATATGTTGCTCTGACGCAGTACAAAAGGTGAAAAAAATTGTCTATTTGTCGTCTGTGGGATGAGCTTTTGATCAAGTTGACCTATTAAGCCATGCTCCAGGACAAGAATTCCTTTTACATGTATTTAGAGGTGCAACCATCTCATAGCTTGCATGGGCGTAGCTCCTCTTACTCTGGATCTGGTCGCAACCCATATGGCATCTTATTATTTTCCATCCTTCTTAAAGTCATAGAAACTCTACTGTGTCATACTCCTAGAATGCAGTGCTTGGCGAGGTCTGCTTCATTTCCTTTAAGAATTAGTATTGAACCCATCGGTAGTGGAATCTCAACAATCCTCTGGACTCCCCAGGGCAAATAACGTAGATTTATTTTTCAAATTGTATATTACTCTTCCTCATGAAGGACACCATGCGAAAGGGCCTCACAAAATTATGTTGATCTTTGTGTGGAGGGAAACAATCTCCTTCATCATAGATGTTGATTATATAACTGTTGGGAATGTAATCTGCTAGAAGTATACTCCATCTGATCATTTTTTTAATCTCAAAAGGCATAGGCTCTACCTCATCATTTCTTAAGATACTTGGGGGGTTCCCTTACCTATATTTGGTGAAATTGTAGCGACAACCACATTAGATTGTTATCCTGTCCTTTCTGGCCATCCACTTTTGTGGTTCTGAATAAGTTCTCTCCATTAGCAGACCAGCTCGACCTCTGTCTCTCAGGTCAAAAATATAGTCTAGAATTCTTCTTTCATTGTTTTTAGAGAAGACTCCTATGTATAACTCCATGCCTTCTAGAATGTTGACAATTTTTCCTTGTATTCCTCATAGAATTAAAATTCTTATTTTTTAACTCTATTCATCCTTTCCAGTTTTGCCATGGAGATCCTCTTAGATCATAGAGGCATCTCCCTCACCTCCACATCTATATGATACCATGTATGACTTGGCTCTATGGGTAATGGAATATATGACTCAGTGTCCGGGTAAACGGTCTCCTAGCATCCTGTGTCAGCGGCTATGAAATCCTCAAAAGAACTGTAGTGGTTTAAGTGGAGAAAAATGCATTTTGGGCCTTCCATGAATGCTCCTCCTGCTAATTTCTGAATAGGTACTTTGACGTTGTACACCGGGAAACCTCTGTAAAGTTCATATGGTAATGTTGGTCGTATCTACTCTGCAGGAAAGTTGAACTAGTCCTCTGTAGCAAGTGGACTAGTAGAAGTCTCTTTAATGTAAGCATCATAAATTTTTTCTTTCAGGAATCGGGATGAGTGTATTTTCTGGCTCTTTCAATCATCACTTTCCCTTTCATAGAAAAGCTCTGTTGTTGCGATGATTATTATTTCAGTGCTGAGTTATTCTTAGTGGCGCAGCTGATACCCTTTCTTCATCAACACCGATTAAATCTCCTGTTGGTGTAGTTATCATGGAAGGTAAACAGTTGGTCCCCTCCATTGGATTCTGTTGTGCTATCACTTTCTTCCTTTTTAGGGAGGAGTCTTCTTTAATAATGATTCTCAACAGAGATGGTATCCCTTCCTTCTCTTGGCAATTGACTATGTCCATTAGGGGACCCTCATAGTTTACATTGACCTGACTGAAGTCTAAGTCAAAATCTATAATGCCACCCTGACCTACCCTTTCTCTGTTTACTACAAGATTTAATATGTCTCTAAAGGAGAAAATCATCTTTCATCTCAACATTTTGTTGCTGAATACAGAAAAGCATCAATGAGTTGAGATTCACACGAACAAGCACAAAAAAATGAAGCACTTATTAAACACAAGTTTTAATTTGTACAGGTGCAAGTTTTATTTATTTAATTTATTTTAATTTAATGGAATTTCAAAATTAAAGACAACAACAACAACAACAACAACAATAAAGTCTTAATCCCACTACGTAGGGTCAGCTACATGAATCCTTTTTCTTCATTGGTCCTATTTAGTGCGTCCTATTTAGACTCATATTTTCATTTAGTTCTAGTAAATTAAGATCATTTTTTATAAGTAAGACCAAGTCTTCTAGGGTCTACCTCTGCCTTTCCTAACACAAGTCGAATCTAAAACATCTACTCTCCATCTACTCTCCTAATTGTCCTAATTGGATCATCAGATGGTTGATGTTTAATGTGATCAAACCATCTAAGATGGCATTCTCTAATTATGTACCTCACATGAGCTACACCAACCCTATCAGAGATATATTCATTTTGAATTTTGTTTCTAAGGTTCATCCTCCTGTAGATGTCCAGTAAGACCATCCATAACTAAAGTAAAAATATATAGGCTTAAAGCCGATCCCTGATGTAATCCAACAGAAATAGAAAAATATTTGGTTAATCCTCCTTCGAATCCTCCTTCAGTTTGAACAAAAGTAACAGCTCTAGTATACATATCTTTAATGACTTGAATATAAGTCATATCAATGCGTTTCTTCTCAAGAACTCTCCAAAGAATATCTATTTGAACCTTATCATAAGCTTTTTCAAAATCAATAAAAATCAAATGTAGACTCTGCTTATTATCTCTGAACTTCTCCATCATACCTCTCAATAAATGTATAGCTTCCATAGTAGACCTGCCAGGCATAAATCCAAATTGATTATGAGAAATATTTATAATGCGTCTTAACCTATATTCAATTACACTCTCCCATAACTTTAAAGTATGACACATCAACTTAATTCCTCTATAATTTTCACACTCTTGTGCATCCCTTTATTCTTAAAAATAGGGACCAAAGTACTCTACCTCCACTCCTCAGGCATCCTTTTAGTTTTTAAAATAATATTAAGGAATTTAGTAAGACAAGAAACTCCCAAATCTCCTAAATATTTCCACACTTCAATTGGGATATCATCAGGTCCTATAGACTTTCCACCCTTCGTTTCCTTTAAAGCCTCCACAACTTATTTTTTACTAATGCAATGGTAAAAATGAAACCTTTTATTATTATTCACAATATTAAGATCACTAAGGTTGATCTTATTTTCATAAAAATTACTAATGCAATGGTAATAATGTTTGTAATGGTAATAATGGTAATGGTAATAATGTTTGTTACTTTATCCCATAAAGCATTTGCTTCTTCATGAACATCTCAAATTTTGAAATCTTGAATTTTAATCATAAAAGTAATTTTATTTGTCTTTTAGGTTCCCCATCTAATTCTACAATGATAAGTCCTAATATTCTTTATTTTACAACCCTTAATCTTAAAATCTAGAACTAATAAATGATGTTGGGTACTTAAATTCTCACTTAGAATGACCTTAGAATCCTTACAATCTCGACGATATCTTCTTCTCATAAGAAAATAATCAATTTTTGTTTTATTAGATCGACTCTTATAAGTAATAATATGCTCATCTCTTTTCTTGAATAAAGTATTAGTAATAACAAAATCATACGCTAAATTAAAATCTAAAATAGCTCTGCCTTCTTCATTAGTTACTCCAAAATTGTAGCCGCCATGAGTATTTCTAAAGTCTTCTACCACTCTACCGACATGTCCATTTAAATCTCCTCCAATAAATATTCTTTCTTCAACAAGTATCATTTGTATTAAGTCTTCTAAGTCATTTCAAAAATAATCCTTAGACCTTGTATCTAAACCTACTTGAGGAGTATAAGTACTTATAATTTTAAAGATCTTTGTATCAATGATAATCTTAAGGACTGTAATTCTATCTCCAACTCTATTAATTTTTACAACATTATCTTTCAAACACTTATCTATAATTATACCTACACAATTTCTAGTGTGACCCCTACTAGAATACCAAAGTTTAAAACCTAAATTATCAATCTCCTTAGCCTTTTCTCCAACCCATTTAGTTTCTTGAATACATAAGATATTAATTTTCCTATGAATCATAATATCAACTAATTCCATTAATTTACCTGTGGGAGTAGCTATATTCCATGATCCTATCCTAATATTATTTTCATTAGTTTCGTGGACTAACTTCTTCAGCCGCATTCATCCGTAATGTGGGAAACCTTGCTTATTTGACACTACACCCTGTCGCGGTGTAGTGGCCCTTACACACTTTTCACTATGTGAAAAGGAGAAATTATTAAAGTGAAAAGGAGAAAATTAATTGATCAAAATTAAAGATAGAAGGAGAAAATTAAAGTGAACAAATTCCAAAATTTTCATTTTATTGAGGTTAATTTATTACAAAATTTTTGACCCAGTCACAGATGCTAGGCCAAATAATTGATCTAAGAATAATCAAAATTTCAAAGGTTTTGTTTCAAGCAGTGTCACGTTGGGTAATATGTCTTCAAGTAGTAAACATTAACTGGCAACATAGGTCTTTCACCTCGAAAATCCACCAGCTAGTAAGATCCTCTTTGCAACATAGGTCTTTCACCTCGGAAATCCACCAGCTAGTAAGATCCTCTTAAGTAAAATTCCTCTATGATGAATGGTCCCCCCTCTTTAGTAAACTTCCTCTATGATGAATGGTCCCTCCCAAGTTGGTTCAAATTTTCTATCTTGCGGTGTGCAAGAATAGGTCTTTCGAGAATGAAAACAAGGTCACCTACTTTGAAGCCCTCGGGTGAACCAATTTGTCATGAGCCTGAACCATCCTCGCTTGGTAGAGTTCCAAATATTTTTGTGCTTCTCATCGTTTTCCTTCAAGACTTTTCAATTCTTCAACTTTGAATTTTGCACTTTCTTTGGTTGTGATTTGATTGGCGATGATGAACCTGAAAGACGGTGTTTGAACTTCTAGGCGAAGTACAGCCTTGGACGAGTACACAAGTGCATAGGGTGTACATTAAGTGGGAGTTTTGCACGTTTTTCGGTAGGACCACAAAGCTTCTAATAGTTTATTATGCCAATCTTTTTTATTTTTTGTCCAATGTAATCTTTAAGATTTGCATGAGCATCTTATTGAAGGCCTCGGCTAGGCTATTTGCTCTGAGATAGTAAATTGTAGAGTACCTCCAGTCTATCCCACCTCCAGTCTATCCCATGTCTTTTCTATCCCATGTCTTTTGACAAAGTTTTTGATCTTTATGCTCTTGAAGGCTATCCCATTGATCGAAATCACTCTGTGCGGTACACCAAAACAGTCGACGACTTGACTTTTAAAAATTTGCAGAACATGTTATGTGGTAACCTCTCATAATGGCATTGCCTCTACCAACTTAAAGAAGTAATTTGTAGCGGCGAGAATAAATCTATGTCCTTTAGAGAATGGAGGGTCAATTGGATCTATTATGTCCATGCCCCAACACTCGAATAGTCACGAGGCAATGGTTGGATGTAGCACATTCGAAGGTTGGTGTAAGACTACCCATGCGCTTAGCAAAAATGAAAATGAAGATTGTAGTTGTATCCATGCAATCAAATATCATTGCTGGCCAATAATATCCGAGTTTCTTGATCTTCATTTTCATTTTCAGCATTGACAGATGAGACCACACAATCCGACATACACTTCTTTGACAATGTTCTATGCTTCTGCCCTGCATAGACATCGCAGTCACATTTGATCGAACGATCTTCTGTAGAGGACATCACCTAATAGAGCATATAACATAGCTCTCCTTGTGATGTGATATGCCTTAGAATTATCCTTTGGTGGCTTTCTACTTTGCAAATATTCTAGCAATGGCTTACGCCAGTCTTGGTTGATGTCAGCAACTACAATCATCATTCCTTCTTCTTTTTTGAGTTTATGTAAATTGTCGAGGTCGATCCGAGACAAAACTCATCGTCCTTGAACTGTAATGTCAATGGAATCCTCTAGGGGACACGCTAATTCCTTGGCAAGTTTTGATAGAACATCGTCATGGGCGTTATCTCCTCAAGGAATCTGGTATAGAGTCACATTAGGAATTTGTTCAAACAGATTCAGTGTGTACTGGTGGAATTCTGCTAGCCTTAGTTTCAAAATCTTATATTGTCCGGCAAATTGTTAGATGACATGTACTGGTGGAATTCTGCTAGCCTTAGTTTCAAAAACTTATATTGTCCGGCAAATTGTTAGATGACAAGTTATGAGTCTCCATAGATAGAAATATCAGTTATATCCATCAGGATTGACAATTCCATCTCGGTGAACAATGCTTCATATTATGCTTAATTGTTTGTGCACAGCTCTATCAGGTGGCAGGAGAATCTCAACATACCCTTATCTGGTGTGATGAAAATCAGACAAATTCTTCTTTTGCCCGGTATAACTGTTTCTGATCCTTTATCTTTTCTGGCTGAAGAAGCCCTATCAAAATACATTTCTCAACGCCTAGCACTAGATGGTTCTACTTGCATTATTTGCACATCTGGCAATTTGTTGTTGAGCGGGGACCCAGTTTGGTGCGCTGCGAAAAAATCTGCTAAAATTTGTCCCTCTATAGTGCAGAGGGGAACAAAAGTTATATCGAATTGTAAAAAAATTATTGACCAACTTACTAAACGTCTGGAAATGTCATTTAGATCATCAAATATTGCAATGGATTAACCTTCGAAATAAGTGTAAGTTTATGAGAAAACATGTAATGCCTAAGCTTTTGGGCGGTGAAAATTAAAGATAAACAATGCTTCTCAATAGGTGGATACTTTACCTCTATTGGTATTAGACGATGAATTATGTAGTGGAGTGAATTTTCCTTTCCCTCATCATTGACCTGAGCCAACAGAGCTCCGAGAGAGTCCTCTAAGGTCGTGGTATAAAGTATCAAAGGTTTTCCCAGGATAAGGGTTGCCAAAATAGGAGGTTTCATTAAGTATTGCTTAACGTCCTCAAAGGCCCGCTAGCATGTAACTTCCCAAACAAATTTTGCATCCATTTTAATTAATGACGAGAAGGGCTGACAACTACATGACAGATTAGAAATAAAGTGTCTCAGATATGCCAACTTTCTCAGATTGTCTCAGATATGCCAACTTTCCTTGAAAGGAGCGTAGTTGTTTCAAGGTTTTGGGAGGAGGCATTTCCAAGGTAGCTTTAATCTTAACTCGGTGGATCTTAATTCCCTGATGATGGACAACGAATCCAAGAAATTTCCTGGAGGTGACGCCGATGGCGCACTTTAAGGGATTCATCTTGAGATTATATTGTCATAATCATTCAAAAATAATCCTCAAATTGTACAAATGGTATATTTCCTACTTGCTCTTGATGACCAAATCATCCATATAGCATTCCACTTAGTTTTTAATGAGTTCATCAAAGATCTTCATCATTGTACATTGATGTGTTACTCTGGCGTTCTTTAACCCGAATGACATCACTGTGTAGTATAAAATCCTGATCGGTGTTTTGAATGCTATAAGTGCTGCTGTTGACCTCACTTTTGGTTGAGGTCTAGAAACTTCTTCAGTAGCCTAGGTCTAGCCATAGGACTTTCCTATTGATTAGTCTTAGAAAACTAGAAAA
>NW_018230259.1:112568-113180 GCF_001263595.1 Phalaenopsis equestris | reverse complement strand
ATTTTGCTGCCCATCATAAGCTTTAACCATGGTCCAAACCTTGGTTAGCTACCTTAACCCAAGCCAAAAGCCCAAAATCGTGAGCCCCCACATGGTTAAAACCCAAATTCATGCCAAGAGGCCACCTCAGCTCAAATTGAGCTGAGGACCCCTCTGCTTGACACCTAAGCAGTAGGGCTAAGCTCTCAATTGGCCAGCTAAGCATCCCTATAGCCATTTTCTATAAAATCTACCCCTCACGGCCATGGAGAGGGATGGTAAAAAATTTTTCACTGAGGCCTTTTAAACTCTTCAGAGAGCTTCCCTGAGGGACCCTTAGCACATCCCAATCCATTTCCCCCTACCAAATCTACCATGGCAATCCAATTTTGAGCCTGAATTCTTGCCCGAAACCAGGACAAAATCCAATCTCAACCTACACAGCACCAAACCCCAAATTAAGTGGTTCTACACCTTCACAAGAGTGAAAGAAGCCAAAGCCCCATCAAATCTCCCTTCCACAGAGCCTCTACCATAGCTCTCAACCAACACCCAAAATCGATTGTGGTCGAAATCACACATAGGCTTTACACCAGAGCCAGGGACTCCATCCCTAAGCTCTTTGGAGTATAA
>NW_018230259.1:84709-108467 GCF_001263595.1 Phalaenopsis equestris | reverse complement strand
TTATATTAAATAGGGGAATTTGTCGGCCAATATATTGGTTTCGCAGACCAAACGGATGTCATAACTTTCTCTAGTTTATTTGATTGAGCCTCACCCTCAATTCTTGTGTTCATCCTTCGGGATAGATACAGGATTTGAGGTAAAGCGCTCTTTCATTTAAATTATGAAAATTATGGGGTCAGTTTGACTTCATCTTTTTCAAAATTAAAATTTTTTAAAATATCCTTCCGAAGCGGGCAACGGGATTTCAATTCCGATGACCGACAGCTTCTTACGGGCAAACCCCACACCAAAAATAGTGCCGACAGCTGCATCTTTTGGAGACATTTTAATTTGGTTATAAACTGATGATCCATCCATGAGAGAGAAAATCTCATGTGTAGATGTGATGTCTGCCATTAATTCTGGTATCAGTAACGAAAACTCATCCTTTGGACACACTTTATTTAAATCCCTGAAGTCGACACATACACAGATTTTTTCATTTCTCTTCTTAAGTGGTACAATATTGGCTAACCATGTGGGGTATTTCTCTTCTCTTAAAAAGCTAGTGTCTATTAATTCTTTCACCTCAAAAATGACTTTTTGCTCTATCTCGAGGCGAATTCTTCTGGGAGCTTATTTTAATGGAGTCATATCTTTATCTACCCCGAGCTTATGAAGTCCAACTTCCGCTACAGCCCTGTGAAGCGAAGAAAATCTGAGACCTTCCTCTACATGGGAAGTAATATTTAAATTCTGAGAATAATCCTATCATCTATGTGGATTCTTCCTCATTGAGTAAAGAACTTATAAAGGTGGGTTGGGGCTGCTCCTCAGTCCCGTGGTTAATTTCTTTTAATTCATCCACTATTGACTTACTCTCTTGTTCAAATTCTTGTGGAGTATCATCTATTAAATCATCTTGAGATTCCTCCTGTACATCAAGGCAATCCTCTTCCAACCTATTAGTAACAATCATGCAAAATTCAAAGTCATCGACTAGTTCTGCCGTACCAAATCTGAGACCTTCTTTTTGAGTTAGGGGTTTGACTTTTAACATTCCACAATTTTTCAAAAACTTGTAGCTTATCTTTTGGAATTTTCTTTGTCACATATCCCTATTGAATCAATTTTTGTAGACAAGGAGAAAAGTAATCAAAAGGTAATTTCATTAATTCATTAGAATCCTCTTCTAAATTTACATGATTTTCAAAACTAGTAGAAGGAGACGCATGGTAAAACTTGATCAGATTTGAACCAATGCTTCGGACTTCCATGGCCTCTAAACTCTCAAAATTTTGAGGGTATATTGGAGTAACATAGTGGTTGATCTGATCATACATCAACTCATGTTTATCTTTCTCTACATTTTCCATGGAAATTTTATACCGTGATTTCTTCTGTTTTATCATCATCATTTCTTCCTCGGAGCTTTCCTCATTAGAACTTCCTTCTATGTTGATGTTGATGGTAGGCCTAGTACTTTCAACAATCCATTGGTTCTTCCTTGTCCACATCTCTGACCTCGATCTTTGGTGTATGGGCTAAGAGAACCTCTACCAGCTCATTGTGAAGGAACGGTAGTAGATCTTTGAAGCAGGGTTGAATGGCCTCTTATTTGTGATTCTTCTAATTATTCACTTTTATTTTTCACAACTTCATGAGAGAATATAGTTTTCTTTGGAGGCTCATAATAGGCGCCGTCTTCATGAATGCCAACTTCATGAACTAAGAATGGATGTAAATCTCCTTTGATGTAATGTTCTTATCCTTCTTTGAAATACTTGATGCATTGGTGTAGGTAAGACAGAACCATGTTGTGCTCATGAATCCATGGTGGTCAAAGTAAAGCACTGAAACAGGTCTCTACATCGATGATGTGGAATTTTGTGGTTGTTACTAGTTCTCCAACTTTCATTAACAGTGTAATTGATCCAAGGGCTCTCTCTCCCTTTCGGTTGAATCTTCTTAACAACATTTTATCGGTTGTAAGTTTTTGAGTTTCAATATCCAAATATGTCAATGTTCATAAACTTTCTAAGTTAAGTGATGCTCCCGGTTCTACCAAAACTCTGGACAATACAAATCTATCGATATTAACAGAGATGTAGAGTGATCGATTATGGTCAGTGGTACCAAGCAATAAGTCTTTATCAGTGAAGGTTATCCAAGGTTGTTCCTTTGATGAACAAACTTCATACGAGGATGTGCTGGCCAACTGAGCTAAGCAAATTTATGGGACAAGCAAGGCTGTAACCAGAGAATCTCTCATCTCGTTAGACAGGATCAGAGCATTGTAAATGCTTAGTTTGGTCAGAAACCTCCTAAGATGAGCTAGCACATTATATTCCACTTTATGTAATCCTCCGATCTTTACTTGATTATGTGGTTCTTCCACTGGCAAAGGTGGAGGTAGCCCTTCGTAAGATACTATTTGTTTTCCCTTTTCCACTGGAGCTGACCTCAAGGGTAACACTTTCCCGCTCCTTAGATTTATTTCTGTGATTTCTTCTTTCTAAGATGGTGTAGGCAAAATTTCTAGTGTCACTTCTTCTTCATCGAAGAGAGCAAATTAGATAGCAAGTGGTACACTGTGGCACTCAAGGACTGGTTCCTCACTTCTGGTGCTATCATAACAGGTGTTGTCAAGATCTCCATCATTCTGGTTAACGGGTTCATCGGACTTAAGTACAATTTGAGGATTGGTTTTGGAATTGAGATTGGAGTTAGATTGAGTAAAGTTAGTTATGTTATCATTAAAAAGAGTTAAAACGTAGCCAAAATCATATCATGATATTCATAATACCCAAGTGTGGCAAAAAGATAATCATACATGGTCGGGGGTTCAAGGATATTCTTCCTTGAATTTGAGACAACCATACTAACCAAGGTAGCCCCTATTCTACCCCTCGTGCTATTGATCTTCACAAAGTCATTCTTTTCTTTCTCTTCTGGTTGCGGAAATTTCTCTGGCAAAATCTCCACCTTAGGCTAAGCAGGCTATGGACTCTAAACTGCCTAAGCTGAAGCGGTATGAATCTGATCCAATATCTTCTTAGATGACTTGCTCCAAACTGTACTCCATCCATCCTTTCCTAAATACGGATCTATCAAAGTGATTGGCTCAGCCAAAATCATATTCATAGAACCTTTCTCAAGTTTTTTCAAATATTCCTTCAGGATTGTTATATTTCCTTCTTTAAAATTCTTCTCAAGTCAGTCCTTGAAAACAAAACAGCCCTCTATTGTATGTCCCAACATCCTGTGATAGGGGAAGAAATTATGATACTCCTTCTTGTCAAATTCTTCCAACTTCTTCAGTTCTAGTAATCTGAACTTTGGCTTCTTCATTAAAATTCTGAATATCTTTGGCACAGCCTCATCTTTGAAAGAATATATTCTCCTTTTTTATTCTGAAAGAGTCGGACCTTGTCTACCTTCTGTCCTGCACGGTCCTCCCTGATGTGACTGTTGGCTAGACTAGCCATACTATTGTGTTTGTTGCTGTTAAGTATGTGTTGCGCCCCTGGCGTGTGTTATTTGTTTCTTTGTTTTATATCAATTTAAATCTCTAGTAACAATGCCACAAACTTTAACCGTCTCGAAATTACGCTGTAATTTAGCTTTCAAAAATATTGCCAAAATCTTGACCCAATTTATATTAAGTATTTAATGTGCAAATTAGATATGTTACATAAAATATATAAATTAGTTTACACACTGAGAATTCTACGTAACTACATGTTCACTTCAAGTAATATAAGGCTTTCTTTAAAAACCCCAATATCGATCCCACAGAGAAGCGCAGTAAGAAATCCCTTAGGCTAATTCTAGTCAACTACTATCAAGTCTTAGTTTGGAAGATGGAAATTTTTATGATAATAATAATAATTACAATATTCAAACTATAAAAATTAAAGAAAGACAAGTTAAAATGATTTTAATGAATGCTAACAGAAATATTACTAAAAGAACTAAGTTTACTAAACTAATTTCTAAATTTCAAAATTAAATTTACTAAGACTAAACAAAGTTTTGTGGCAAAGAGTTCAAGTTTAAGAAAGAATCCTTCCCCTTTACGATGAGCGCTTGTTAGTGAAGTAATTAAAATCATTTCAAAATATATAAAAATTGTTTTGTGCCAAATAGGAGCAATCCTATTCTTTACCCTCTTTCGAATGCATTAAAAATATTGACTGATCCAGAGTTTGGACCTTAATTCCGTGGTTAGGCTGGGAGGATATTGGGTGCCACTATAGAGCTCCCACTACTCCCTCACCTGATGACTAACAATCTCGCATCAGTTTTCAATTAGATGGACAAAATTAGGGATTTCAATCTGTCACCTTAAAATCTCCAATTTTGCATCCATAAAGTATATTTCCCTATTTATTTGCACTCAACTCCATTGATGAAATCTTCTCCCTTGGAATCAAATGTGATTCTCACTATGTTGTAGAAATCATAGCCCTTTTGAAACATATGTTTCTCAACACATATTAATATTTTAATTGGCCAAATCGAAAAGTAAAGGAAGATCAATGCCTTAATCATAAAAAATTTTTTACATTTAAAACTGTATAAAATAAAATTTATTCTTCACAAAACCATATCTCAAAGTGGGAAGAAGGAAAAGAAGACTACTCATAATTCATGAGAAAGATATGAAAAAACACAAATTTCATATATAAAAATAAGTTTATAAAATAAAGAAATAAAATAACACAACTTATCTCATAATCCTTCCCAAGAAAATCCTTACAAGTCCTCTTCAAGCACTTTCTCTCTTTACAAGAACTCTCAATTCTCTCTTAAAAGTGTAATGAAGAAGAAATCTCTCACATTCCCTCTCCTCTGACAATCCTTAAAGAAAATCTCCAAGCCCTTGACTTTCTCTCTTTCTCTCTTACCTTCTTCGTCTCCACTCCACACACACACTCTCTCACGCCCCTAAAACTGTTATGCTAGCTCTAGACTTCCCTCTCTTTTATAAAAGGCTGCCTTCCTTCAAAAAGTTTTCAAAATTCTCTGCAAAATTATATCCAAAAGTCAACACTTTTGAATTCAAAAGCCATGTCCATTGATCCAAGAGGCATATCCCTTCATAAAAAAACCTTCCAAAGTGTCTAGATGCATTTAATCACTCCAAGGAATGTTCAAAACAAATGTCCCTTTAAAAATTCACCCAAAATTTGTCCCAAACTGCCTTAATCCGCAAAATGTCATCTATGGTGCATCATGCACTAGTTCTCAAGATTTTGGCGCATCATGTGCACTCTGCAGCCTCTCCATCATTTTGCTTCGTTTGGCTCCGTTTCAGCTTTGTTTCGCCCTATTTCAGTTGTGCTTCGCTTGTAACATATATACCTACAAAATAAGCATGAAAATAACCTTTCTTTAAAGTATAATTTCATTAAAAAACATATGAGAAATGTAAAGTAGATTAAGCATATAAAGACATATCAAAATGTGTCAAGCCAAAATTTTCTTTCTTGCTCATTTTTACTCCATATTGCACCATTTTTTCTTCATTTTCTCCAAAAGTTTATTTCTTGTACCTAAAATAAAAAAAATGCAAATCAGCTTCCTTTAAAGTATAATTTCATTAAAAATCATTAAAGTTGAGCATAAAACATATAAGAAAAAGTAGGAAATTTTTAGGCGTATCAAAATTCCCCAAACTTAAATGTTACTTGTCCTCAAGTAAGCCTTTTACAACAAAAAAATATGACTTAGGATAGAGATTAACTTATAAACTTCTATACTCTAGTTTAATAAAAAAAATAATATAATTAAAAATTTTTTTAATAATTTAGATTAAAACTATAAGTATAAGAATACTTAGTCATCAAATCTAAGATTTCTGAATCTCTATTCATTTCAAGAAGAACTGTAAATTGTTATATCAAGGAGACTTAATGTGTTGCGCCCCTGGCGTGTGTTATTTGTTTCTTTGTTTTATATCAATTTAAATCTCTAGTAACAATGCCACAAACTTTAACCGTCTCGAAATTACGCTGTAATTTAGCTTTCAAAAATATTGCCAAAATCTTGACCCAATTTATATTAAGTATTTAATGTGCAAATTAGATATGTTACATAAAATATATAAATTAGTTTACACACTGAGAATTCTACGTAACTACATGTTCACTTCAAGTAATATAAGGCTTTCTTTAAAAACCCCAATATCGATCCCACAGAGAAGCGCAGTAAGAAATCCCTTAGGCTAATTCTAGTCAACTACTATCAAGTCTTAGTTTGGAAGATGGAAATTTTTATGATAATAATAATAATTACAATATTCAAACTATAAAAATTAAAGAAAGACAAGTTAAAATGATTTTAATGAATGCTAACAGAAATATTACTAAAAGAACTAAGTTTACTAAACTAATTTCTAAATTTCAAAATTAAATTTACTAAGACTAAACAAAGTTTTGTGGCAAAGAGTTCAAGTTTAAGAAAGAATCCTTCCCCTTTACGATGAGCGCTTGTTAGTGAAGTAATTAAAATCATTTCAAAATATATAAAAATTGTTTTGTGCCAAATAGGAGCAATCCTATTCTTTACCCTCTTTCGAGTGCATTAAAAATATTGACTGATCCAGAGTTTGGACCTTAATTCCGTGGTTAGGCTGGGAGGATATTGGGGAGGATTATGGCTGCCACTATAGAGCTCCCACTACTCCCTCACCTGATGACTAACAATCTCGCATCAGTTTTCAATTAGATGGACAAAATTAGGGATTTCAATCTGTCACCTTAAAATCTCCAATTTTGCATCCATAAAGTATATTTCCCTATTTATTTGCACTCAACTCCATTGATGAAATCTTCTCCCTTGGAATCAAATGTGATTCTCACTATGTTGTAGAAATCATAGCCCTTTTGAAACATATGTTTCTCAACACATATTAATATTTTAATTGGCCAAATCGAAAAGTAAAGGAAGATCAATGCCTTAATCATAAAAAATTTTTTACATTTAAAACTGTATAAAATAAAATTTATTCTTCACAAAACCATATCTCAAAGTGGGAAGAAGGAAAAGAAGACTACTCATAATTCATGAGAAAGATATGAAAAAACACAAATTTCATATATAAAAATAAGTTTATAAAATAAAGAAATAAAATAACACAACTTATCTCATAATCCTTCCCAAGAAAATCCTTACAAGTCCTCTTCAAGCACTTTCTCTCTTTACAAGAACTCTCAATTCTCTCTTAAAAGTGTAATGAAGAAGAAATCTCTCACATTCCCTCTCCTCTGACAATCCTTAAAGAAAATCTCCAAGCCCTTGACTTTCTCTCTTTCTCTCTTACCTTCTTCGTCTCCACTCCACACACACACTCTCTCACGCCCCTAAAACTGTTATGCTAGCTCTAGACTTCCCTCTCTTTTATAAAAGGCTGCCTTCCTTCAAAAAGTTTTCAAAATTCTCTGCAAAATTATATCCAAAAGTCAACACTTTTGAATTCAAAAGCCATGTCCATTGATCCAAGAGGCATATCCCTTCATAAAAAAACCTTCCAAAGTGTCTAGATGCATTTAATCACTCCAAGGAATGTTCAAAACAAATGTCCCTTTAAAAATTCACCCAAAATTTGTCCCAAACTGCCTTAATCCGCAAAATGTCATCTATGGTGCATCATGCACTAGTTCTCAAGATTTTGGCGCATCATGTGCACTCTGCAGCCTCTCCATCATTTTGCTTCGTTTGGCTCCGTTTCAGCTTTGTTTCGCCCTATTTCAGTTGTGCTTCGCTTGTAACATATATACCTACAAAATAAGCATGAAAATAACCTTTCTTTAAAGTATAATTTCATTAAAAAACATATGAGAAATGTAAAGTAGATTAAGCATATAAAGACATATCAAAATGTGTCAAGCCAAAATTTTCTTTCTTGCTCATTTTTACTCCATATTGCACCATTTTTTCTTCATTTTCTCCAAAAGTTTATTTCTTGTACCTAAAATAAAAAAAATGCAAATCAGCTTCCTTTAAAGTATAATTTCATTAAAAATCATTAAAGTTGAGCATAAAACATATAAGAAAAAGTAGGAAATTTTTAGGCGTATCAAAATTCCCCAAACTTAAATGTTACTTGTCCTCAAGTAAGCCTTTTACAACAAAAAAATATGACTTAGGATAGAGATTAACTTATAAACTTCTATACTCTATTTGATAAATAAAACAGTAAAATTTAAGAAAAAATTTTAATAACTTAGATTCAAATTCTAAGTCTAAGAGTACATAGTAATCAAATCAAAGATTTCCAAATCTCTATTCATTTTAAGAAGAATTGTAAATTGTCATTTCAAGGATACTTAGAATATCCATATCAAAAAGAACTTCAAGAAAAAATTACTAGTAAAGGTGCTAATATTCAAATACAAGTTTAAAAAATGTAATAAAATTTTTCCCTTAAGCTAGCCTTTTCCTTAAGTTAAATTAAGTGAAACCAATTTTTGATTAGGCATCTCCTCAAGCTTCTCCTCACACATTTTCCTTCCTTTTTGTTCTCCTCAAGCTTCTCCTCACACATTTTTTTCTTTTATTTTATTTTTCCTTCCTTTTTGCTTTTCTTCTTTTTTTTTCTTTTAGGATCTTTTCAATCCTTTCTTTTCTTTTTCTTTTTCAAGTGAGGATTATTATTTCTGGATAGCCTTTAATAATTTTGAACTTCACTATCCTCTTCTTAAAGTTAAAACTTTTTATCTTTTTTCACTTTATAAATTCATATTATTTTGGATGATTTTTGATTAAGTCTCATTCTTTTCTTCTTACTTGAAACTCTAAGATTCTTAATACTTCAAAAATACAATTTCCTTTACTTTAAATAGAAAAACATAGTCTTATCCTTTCATATCAAATATCTTTAACTTGACCTTCGTTATTAAAATCTTTTACCTAAATTTATCATATATTTACAAACATAAATATAGTCATTTAAGTTTAAACTCTAATATTCAAGGTCATGTTAAATTAATTTTAAAATTATAGTTAATTGAGGACAAATAAAATTTAGTTTGCTTCTTTTTAAAATAAAATTTTCTACCCCCCAAACTTGAATTTTTAAATATTTTACCATTAATTCCATAAAATGTAGGAAGAAGAAAAGTAAAAGTTGAATATACTAACTACTAAAACATCCTATCAAATTCATATACATGCATAATCAGGATAGAATGACTGCATGAGAAGGTAAGACAAGCCTAAAACATGCTTGCAATAATATTAAACTAAAAGGACGTATACTAACTTTAAAATTTATTTTTCTTCCTACCCCCAAACTTGATTTTAAACATGTATAACATTGAATACAAAAAATATAAGCAGGAAGAATAACATTTCAGAAAATTTATCTATCACAAATATCTACAAGTATTCATCAGGACAGAACTATATGAAGTAGAAAGTAAGTCTAAACTAAAACATGCTTGACAAAATGGAAAGAAAAAGATCTAACAAGCAGAACAAGTATTGGCATAGGAATATATATATATTCATGTGTTCTCCAAATCTTCAAATTATTGTGACACAAACACAAACACAAATGATAAATTAGGTCAATTCTTCCGTTAACTCATTGCCTCTCACTAACTTACTTCAAATTTCTAACAGAATCACTACACAGATATATTGGATACTTATAAATGATTTTATAGATTCTAATCCCAAAGATAAGATTATTCCTGAAATATGGGCTCTCGAGCACCAACCCTAGGCTTTACCATATCTCTTAATTAAGCACCTCTAGTTGCTATAAGGATAGTGTAAATTCATCCACATGTTACTCATCAAATAGGTTAGCTACTCCTATCAAAGGAAAACAAAGTTAGAGAAAAGAAGTAACAAAATTAAGGTGGAATTTTCACTGTTAAAATTAATGATGTCTCTTATAAAACTCAAGTTTGGGTGGGACCTGAATTGTAGTGGACTCGTCAATCCAACTACTTCAAGAGAGGTTAAAATTAATGATGTCTCTTATAAAACTCAAGTTTGGGTGGGACCTGAATTGTAGTGGACTCGTCAATCCAACTACTTCAAGAGAGCATACAAGTTTAACCATAATAAGAAGTTAAGGAATCATCTCTCTCATAATTCACAAAGATCTAATCAAACCACTAACATTCTAAAAATCTACCAATCATCAATCAAACTGATCAATCCATACTAAAGCAAACACAATACAATACTAACAATCATAACTCTTAAGCACACTAAATTAAACTGCACTGATAACTATGGGTTGCCTCCTAAAAAGCGCTTTGTTTAACATCATCAGCCCGACAAATGATTCCACCTAGATCACAATTCAATTTTAAGTAATCCTTGACAATCACTTAATCTTTTCCAGATGCAGGGATTCCTACAAAGTCCTCAAATTTAAATTTTTCTTTCAGCTCTTCCTTTTCAAATTGATTCATATCATTGTTCCTCTTTTTTCTTTCTAGATCTAATATTCTTCTAGTGATTTTCTCAATTTTCATATTATAATCATCCTTAAATTTTATAAGAAATGTACCTTTATAAGATACTTCATGCTCTTTCAAATTTTGGATCAGATTCTCTCTAGATAATTCAAATCCATGATCAAATTCTTCTTGGTTACTCCTTTGTTCAATGTTGTCTTTCAATTCTTTCTGTGGTACTGAGTAAATGGTAGAGGTGGTATCTTTATATTAATCTTATTTGAGGAAATGGGTTTTTCTTTATGCTTAGGAATTTTTTCCATTGGTCTTTCAATCTCCTTATCTTCATCCCTCAACTCAAAGTTCTTTCGAAACATATCCTAGAATTCTCTTCTAAATATTTATTCTATAATTTTAAATTACCCATCATTCATCTCCTTAGGGTTTATCTCAGAGTCACTAAGTAAAATCTCTGGGGGGTAGCTATTAATTGCATTAATAATCCGCCCTATTTGGTTTTCTATATTCCTTATTGCAACCTCTTGATTTTCCAACAGTCTCAGCATTTGAATCATAACCTCTTCTAACATTAATTCCTTCTCCACATCCTATTTTGGAGTTAAATTGAGGATGATTATTAATTGAATTAATAATCTACCCCAGTCGGTATTCCATATTCCTTACAGATGTTCCTTGACACTCCATCTCACTCTCCATTTGAAAAACAACCTCTTTTAATAAATCATTCTCCTTATTATGAGGAAAAGAATATTCATCATTGTAATAGTCATGATTATTCCTACTACATGTCTGATTAAATTGATTATTTTCCCAAAATTTTTCTTCTCCTTCAAAATTATTATTCCTGTTAAAATTCAAATGATTTTTCCAACCTGGATTGTAATAATCGGGTTAAGAACTATGTATCTCATGGTCTGTTTCAATCCAATGTCCAAATGATTTTTCCTCAATAATTGGGGTTGCTTGAGGATATGTTTTTATATATTGATCCAACTTCCTCTCATTATCTCCAACCTGAGGAATTAAAATTATAAGCATATCTTTTTAAAAATTTGCCACTCTCTTGGGTTTTACTCTTTCAAAACTACTAGCGTTATAATCCAAATTTGAATATTCATTATATCATTGATTTGACATTTCTACATTAAATTCATGGAGTCTTTTCAAATCTCTTCCAAAAGTTCTCTCCAAATTTGACTTGTAAAATTCAAGGTCTGCAGCTCCTAAACTACGCATGTAAATCTAAGGACATAATTAATAGGACAGATATCAAAAATATTTTTTGTAATCTAGATTTTATATTCTAGATTTTATTTAAAAAATCACAGTAATTAAACACACTATATAACAATACTATAAATTCCAACTCTAAGTCTTACAGGTTTAACTAAAATTTTCCTAAAATTCTTATCAAAGCTTCCCCAGCAACGGCACCAAAAACTTGATGCGCCCCTGGTGTCTGCTATTTTTTTGCTTGTTTTATATAAATTTAAATCCAAGTAACAATGCCAAAAACTTGTCCCGTCCCGAAATTATGCAGTAATTTAGCTTCCAAGAATATGGTCAAAATCTTGACCCAATTTATATTAAGTATTTAATGTGCAAAATAGAAATGTTATAAATAGAAATGTTATATAAAATAATAAAATAATTCACACACTAAGAGTTCTACGCAAGTGCACGTATCGCTACAAATAATATAGAGCTTTCCTTAAAAACCTCAGAATTGATTCCACAGAGAAGCGCAGTAAAAAATCCCTTCGGCTTATTCTAGTCTACTACTATCAAGTCTTAGATTGGAAGATGGAAATTTTTATGATAATAGAAATTATCACAATATTCAAACTAAAAAAAAAGTAAGAACGAAAATTTAAAATGATTTTAATGAATGCTAACAAAAATGTAACTAAAAGAACTAAGTTTACTAAACTAATTCCTAAACTTCAAAATTAAATTTACTAAGACAAAATAAAGTTTTGTGGCGAAGAGTTCAATTTTAAGAAAGCATCATTCCCCTTTATAATGAGCACATGATTAGTGAAGTAATTAAAATCATTTAAAAATTATTTTGTGATAAATAGGAGCAATCCTATTCTTTACCCTCTTTCGAGTGCATAAAGAACATTGACTAATCAAAAGTTTGGTCCCTAATTTTGTTGTTAGGCTAGGAGGATAGTAGCTGCCACTCCAGAGCTCCCACTGCTCCCTTAACTGATGACTAACAATTTTGCATCAATTTCCAAATAGCTGGACCAAATTGGGGATTTTAATCTCTCACCTTAAAATCTCCAATTCTGCATCCAAATATTTCCCTATTTATCTGCACTCAACTCCATGGATGAAATTCTCTCTCATGGAATCAAATGTGATTCTCACTATGTTGTAGAAATCATAGCCCTTTCAGAACATATGTTTCTCAACACATATTAACATTTCAATTAGCCAAATCAAAAAGTAAAGGAAGATTAAAATTTAAAATCATACAAAATTTTTGACATTTAAAACCGTATAAACTAAAATCTATTCTTTACAAAACTATATCTCAAAGTAGGGAGAGTCTCAGAGTAGGGAGAAAGATAAAGAAGACTGCTCAGAATTCATGAGAAGGATAGAACAAAACACAAAATTCATATATAAAAACAAGTTTACAAAATGAAAGAACTAAAAGAGCACAACTTATCTCACAATCCTTCCCTAGTAAATCCTTAGAAGGTCTCAACAAGCACTCTCCCTCTTTACAAGCACTCTCAGTTTACAAGCACTCTCAATTTTCTCTTAAAAGTGTAATGAAGAAGAAATCTCTCACCTTCCCTCTTCTGTTACAATCCTTATAGAAAATCTCCAAGCCCTTGACTTTCTCTCTTTCTTCTTGCCTTCTTCTTGTCCAAGCCACACACACACAGACACTCACTCACGTTCCCAAAACTCCTCTTCAAGCCCTAGACTTCCCTCTCTTTTATTGAAGGTTGCCTCCCTCCAAAAAGAATTCAAAACTCCTTCCAAAATTCTATCCAAAAGTCAACTATTTTGAATTCAAAAGACATGTCTGTTGATCCAAGATATATATCTCTTCATTAAAGAACCTTTCAAAGTGTTTAGATGCATTTATTCACTCCAAGGGGGGTTCAGAACAAGTGTCCTTTTGAAAATTCACCCACAATTTGTCTTGAACCACCTTAATCAGCAAAAAGTCATCTATGGCGCATCATGCACCCATTTAGCGCATCATGCGCCACTCTGTAGCAGCTCCAGCATTTTGCTTCATTTGGCTCTGTTATGCCCCATTTCAGTTGTGTTTTTTCCTCATAAATATACCTACAAAATAAGCATGAAAACAACCTTTCTTTAAAGTGTAATTTTATTTAAAAACTTGCGAGAAATGTAAAGTAGATTAAGGATAGAAAGACGTATTGAAATGTGTCAAGTCAGAATTTTCTTTCTGCTCATTTTACTCCAAATTACACCTTTTTTTTCATTTTCTCCAAAAGCTTATTTCTTGTATCTGAAATCAAAAGTATGCAAAATACCTTCCTTTAAAGTGTAATATCATTAAAAATCTTTAAAATTGAGCATAAATATATATATGAAAAAGTAGGTAACTTTTAGGCGTATCAGTATGCTGTGACGATTGCTGAGAATTTTGGTGAGAATGCTCTGTCTGTATCTTCATCAGCTGCTTTCCCTTATCGACCATTTTCACTATTCTAGATTTCTTCTTGAATATCCTGGTTGTTCTGCAGTTCTCAGCCTTTCATGAGAATCCCT
Source organism: Phalaenopsis equestris (assembly GCF_001263595.1). Classification (NCBI taxonomy): domain Eukaryota; kingdom Viridiplantae; phylum Streptophyta; class Magnoliopsida; order Asparagales; family Orchidaceae; genus Phalaenopsis; species Phalaenopsis equestris. The sequence goes on along the minus strand of NW_018230259.1, from coordinate 94,278 downwards.
ATGCTTGAATTCTTCTTACAGATTGCTAGCTTTTCTGAGAAGCTTCTCGAAGGACTTGATGGTGAGTCCCTTAAGCATGAAAGTTATTGGCCATGGATGCTTTTGAGTAGAATCTCAATTACATTATGTTCCTATATCCGAGGTTCACATTTCATGCTAAGATTTCTCCACCTCAATATATAATCCACTAAAGCCTCGTTATTCTTTTGCCACTCTATCACGAGATCTCCAACAGAAACATGATGTTGTGCTCCAGCAAATCTCTTTACAAATAACTGTTCTAACTTGGAGAATGTCTTCACTGATTTGTTAAGCAACTTGACATACCAATCAAATGTTATCCCTGATAAGTTCCTGACAAACTAACAGATAAGCAAGGCGTCATTACCTCCAATATTGTGCTAACTGACTCGGAAATGGGCTATATGCTGTCAGGGATTTCCAGTCACGTTAAATATCTTAAAGTTTGGTGACACAAAACTTAAAGGTTAGGGCATTGCATTGAATTTCTCTGGGTTGGGTCTACCCTTTAAAATCAATGGACCACCCTTTGATTAGGCCAAGGCCTCCCGAACTTATTCGACCATTTGTTTAAATTTCTTTTCTGGTATGACACTTTGGACAGAGTCCTTCTTTTGTTGATCATCTTTGTTAGCTGAGACAACTTCCCTCTTTTCATCGGTGATATGTATAATTTATGGCTGGTTGACTTCTGAAGAATCTATTGGTTGTGGTTGAGACTGTCCATGAACTGTTGCCATGGTAGCCATAGTAGTGGCCATCTCTTCCATTATTTTCTCCATTTGGCTAATTTGCTCATCCCTTAGCAGAACAATCCTACATAGATCATCTACAATGTTTCCTTCAGGAAGAGGTTGGGTATCGTGTGCAGATGCAGCAGCTCTAGTTTCAATGACATGAATACCCATGAACTCTTCACCGAGATAGTCATTAAAGTTATAAATTTTCATCATCATCATCACAAAGTAAACTCCATGTTCTCAAGCTAACTCAAAAATCTTGACTCTGAGCTTCTTAACCTTTTCTTCAATTATTGATTCTTATATCATCTTGAGATCTGGGGGACTCTGTTGTAACATCCTCCACTTGTTCATCAAATTTTGTAGCAATAGCTGCGACGATGTCGGATACTTCGGACCCTTGCTTTATTCCATGATTCTGCCCTACAGGCTCACTGAACCATATTGGTACGGTAACCTTAGGTACCCATACCTTTTTCTTCGATGGTGATGTCTTAAGACGGGGTTTCTCAACGGAGGCATCGGTATGTCGAAGAGAGACATGCTCCCTACAGTGCGGACCAGATACAGTATCAGGTAACTTCTTCATCTTTTCCTTCAAAACTTTAAAAACATCCTTATGACTGGTACCTGGTATAATTCTCTGACCCGGACGTGACTTAACCGGTCAATTACATGTAAGTTTTAGAGTAGAAATAGTAGAATCGGTAGTGACGATGGTAGTATTTACTCTGCTTCACAAGTGGAACTTGACGGGAAATGTGAGCAGGCAACATTTCAGTTGATCTTTGAGGTAGTCAAGCAAATTTGACATCTCTTAGAATTTCTTTGTTCATGTGAGGGGATACTAGACATCCCATTTGTTTAAGTGATTCACTGACTGAACAACCCTCTTTGGTAGTTAGTCTCTGGAATACTGTACTAACTTGGGTGATAGGAGGGAGCCTCTTCCTCTCCTCACCATGTTCATGAGATGACAATAAAAGTAGCAGCAATCTTCTCTATACTTTTTTACCCATTGGTGTCCATTAACGAATGGAACTTACTCCCTTACATAAGCAAATAGGTATACAGTAATCCTAGTTCTTCCTGATGAGGAATTTCATCAACACTCACCTCTTCAGAAATCTGGGCTTTAGTAGCCTTTCGAACCTTTCAGATGTTGTTTCTTCTTTGTGACTTATTTAATGGAACGGAATTCAACTTGATCTGACTTCAAATATCGATGGTGGAACAGCAAATCCTTCAATTGTATCTTCAATAACCATGACCTCTTTTCCCTTAGCAGAAACAGGAACAATAAACTTGGCAGGTGTCGTGGTGGCAGTACTCTTTGCCTTCTTGTGAGAAGGTAAATCCTAGGGATAGTTCAAGTTGAACTCAATAGATGGATCCTGAACTTCTGGAGCAGTAACTTTCAATATGATGAAAGGAGCCTTTCCAAGAACGACTTCAAGTTCATCGAATCCAGCTCCAAACTTGATGGAGGGAGTGACATTGCGAGCATCGTGGCTAGTTGGCAAGTTGCAAGAGAAAGTGAGCATGGCGAACGCCATTGCAGAAGCTTCAAAAATAAAGTTCTTGGGGTTAGTTATTTGGCTAACACTTTGTAACTCTAGTGCAAACACTAAAAATTAACAAACGGGCGATCTCTAGACTAGATAGTCTTTATTTAATTTTGATTTCTGAGGATTTTAAAAGTTTAGTGAAATATTTTAAAAGTTTAGTGAAATAAAAGTTTAGTGAAATAATTTTGAAAGTAGGTGCATTTTAATTGAGTAAGAAAAATTAAAAAAGAAGAAAAAATGCAGCAATTCAATTTGATTTGCAAAGTAACAAAAAATCTGAAAAGAGACAAAAGGAAAAGTAAAGTTTAGGACCTAGTGCGGGACCGACTTTACAACGCACAATGTCCAGCAGGCTCTAGTCCACTAACACACCTATTGGGGGTCCAACTCCACACAAAAGACAAAAAGACCTAATGAACTCCTGAACCTCTCTATCCAAAGGTGACTAAACAGGCGGTCCTAAAGTCCGGAAGAGTTGACCATACTTACCCAGGAAAGAAATGGGTGAAGTATGGTAACGAAAGAAGGGTAATTTGTTCCATAAGGGACATAGACACATTACCGATGTATGAACATAATATTCCTTGATTTGAATGGAGAGAGAAACTAAATCCCTAGCAGAGTTGCCAGAACCTGTCGGCACAATTTTAGGGGGTCATTTGGAAGTTGTCGATCATTGGAACCAGAATCTCGTCGCCTGCTTCGGAGGGACATTTAATATATATATATATATAGCCAAAACTTATGATATCATTGATGTGAAGAACAGTTTACAACTCTTAAATGGGGAGCATTTAAAGCATCTCCTGCCAGCGAAAAAAGAAGAGGGGGTGGGGAATAAGAAACAAGACTCTCAACAGATGACAGACCATTCCTGGCAAGCCAATTTGCAGGTTGGTTCTCTTCCCTGTAAATAAAAGCTAGTTAAACCTTTAGAGTAGACAACATGGACATAATCTTGTTAGCCCATTGTACATGACACCAAGAAGCTTGTCTTCCATCTCGTAACATCTATAGAAGTACCTCTAACTCCCCCTCAAGAATTAAATTGTTCCAATGATTCATCTTAGCAAGTGTGATGGCCCAACATACAACAATTAATTCAGCTTCAAGAGCATCAACAGCACAAATAGAAGCCTGAAAAAATAGAGTGCAGTTTCTGTCCAAGATGGTTTCTGAACAAACCTCCCACCCCATCCCACCCCAGCCCCAAAGGAAGAAAAACTGCCATCAGTGTTAATCTTAATCTATGGATAGGTAAGTGGGAACCAGTACACTGTAGTTACTCTATATGAAATGGATCTATCTAATGGAGGGGGGAGCGAATGCTAGGGAATTTTTGGTAAAGAATAAGTTTATGCAGATAAGAGAGACAATGCCTGGTGATTTACAAATGTGTGCTGACCTGACCATCAAATTTAGCCATATTCCTAGGCATCCATATGAACCAAGCCACTCTAAATGGGGCAGTTCCAACCTTAGCAACCTTCCAGCTCTTCTAGCAGTGATAGATGTTGGTCCAATCCAGTTGCGTAGTATTCAGTCTGATATTGTGGGAGAGTTCAGTCCAAACCTCTTTAGAAAATATGTACATAAAGAAGAGATGAGGAATAGATTCCTCCATCTCCCCAAAAAGGTAACATTTAGAGGGTCCTCTCAAGCCTTTGAGTTTGGGAATATAATCAGTGGGGACCAAGCCATTGAGAATTCTCCAACTAAAAAAGGACATGAAAGGGGATAAGTTTTTCTGTCAGATGATTTCCCCCAACTCTTTGTCTGCCAAGTGTTTAGTTTAAAATAGATTGCTTTAGTAAGACTCTAAATCTTTGATCCCTGCCAGACTAATTGTCAACTCTAGAACTATCAACCTGAATAATAGTAACTTGGATTGTTGAATGGGGTTGTAGAATGGTTTGGAGTAGAAGCAGTGACCATTGGTTCCCCTCCAAGCTGTCAGCCACAGTAAGTTGAGTATTACTCTGGTTATTGATGGGTTGCAATACATCTTTAGGGCACCAGGAATCAAGCCAAAAATTAAAGTTCCCATTTCCAATATCCCATAAAAAGAGGCCTTCAGCATGTTTTCTGACTTTCAGTAAATTCACCCAAACTCTGGAATCTTCAGGCTTTCTGCAAACAGTGTTAGGATGGAAATCCTTACAATACTTACCTAACATGAATTTAGCCCAAAGTGAATTCTGCTCTCAAAACTTGATCCACATCTTCCACCGGTTGACTTGTAATAAGTGATATAGCCCTTTAAAGCCAATACCCTTAGCCACAGTTAGTTTAGCTGATTTTTGCCAGCTAGCCCAGTGAAGTTGCTGCCTTTGACCAGCCTAAAGGAACCTATTAAAGGTCCTTTCTAGTTGCATTTGAGTTTTTTTCTTCATATTAGTCATTTGGAGAATATAGGAGGGGAAATTTGTAAGGAGCTTTTCAACAGTGTGATTCTACCTCCATTGGAAAGAAAAGAGTGAGTCCAGCTAGAGAGAGTGGTGGAGATCTTTCCCAAAACATCCTCAAACTATGTTTGTTTAGTTCTTCCTTTTATGAGTGGGACACCAAGATACATGATGGGCATTGTAGAACTATTGAATTTTGTATGGACAAGAATCCAATTTCTTTGCATAGTTGGGGTATGCTGATTGAAATAGATATTGCATTTTTCTGAGTTAAAAGATAGACCAGAATGGCTTTGAAAGATCTATAAGCACTTCATGAAGTTCTTCACCGCATTCTTATTAGCACTAGAAAACACCATAATATCATATGCATAAACTAAATGTGAGACAGACACTTTAGACTTGTGATGGTACCTGGCATAGTTGAAGGGGAGTAGACTTATGTTCATCATTCTTGATAGGTGATCAAGTGCCACTATAAAAATAGTTGAAGACAATGGGTCTCCTTATTTAAGACCTCTGGAGGCTGTGAAGGAACCCCAAGCTTGACCATTAATGAGAAGGGAGTGAGAATTATCCCTGAGCCACCTATGTATGAGATTGCAGAAATCAGGTTGAAACACTCTAGTGGAGAAGACTTCCAGGATAAACTCCCAGCAAATGGTGTCATAAGCTTTTTTTATATTCAATTTATAGATTAAATTGTCATTCTTGCAGGATCTATCCAGGTCCAACAGAGGCTCTTGGGAAAGGAGTATATTATCAGTGATACATCTGCCCTTGACAAAGGCAGACTAATTTTCATAGACAAGATCACCAAGATGAGGCTAAAGTCTGCCAACAATGATCTTGCTAATTAGTTTACTGATGACAGAAGTAAGACTAATATGCCTAAAATCATTCCAGGTTTTATGAATAGTAGATTTGGAAATGAGAACAATACTAAAAGCATTGAAGTAATGGGGGATGGATGAGCCTTGAAAAAAACTTTGAATAGCAGCAATCATTCATTTTTTATGATTTCCCATGCTTTCTTATAAACAGCACTTGTAAAGCCATCTATGGGAGGAGAAGTCAAATTTTAGAACTTTCTTATAAACAGCACTTGAATAGCAGCAATCAGTTTTGGAACTATCTATACCTTGAAGAGCTTGCCAAATTTCAACCTCTATGGGAGGAGAAGTCAAATTTAGATTAGAAATATAGTTAATCTCCTCAGTGGAATAGAAATTCTCAATATGATATCTCTGGAGGTTTGATTGAGTTAATATCTGTTGGAAATGAGCAACAGCATCAAGGGCAATAGAAGCATTATCAGAAATCCATGTTCCATTAGAATTTTGGATCTTATGAATTGTATTGCATTGTTGATCCCAATTTTTTTTACGTAAGAATTTATGAAGTTGACACCACTACAGCGCTAAAAACTTGATCCTTGTATGAAAAGTAAGTTGTTTAAAATATATATAATTATAGGTAATTAATAATGGGATTCTACACAAGTATACGTATTGTTATCAAGAAATGATGGACTTTCTATTTAAGCCCCAAATATCGATCCCACGGGGAAGGTATAAATTAGCAATGATAAATTTTATCAGGAAATTTACAGAAAATCAAATGAAATCACTGTCACTAATTTTGAATGTTGAGGGATTAACCAAAATAAATTACTTAACTATTAGCAAAACTGAAATGCAAATTTTTATTAATAAATACTAATCTATTAACTATGTTTATGTAATAAAGGTTTCTTATGTGAAAAAGCATCCTTCCCACTAAAATGAAATTTTGGTGAAATGAGATGAGATAAATGTTTATAATATGTATTAAGCCATATACTACCCTGATAGAGTGCAAAGAAAATCATTAGTTAATTTTAGGTTTAAATCTGCGGCTAGGCTGGGAGGATACCGGCTCTCACTTTGGAGCTCCCACGTTCCCCTCGCCTGAGGGCTAACATCTGCACTTCAGCACTAAAATGCTTGGACTGAATTGCGTATTTTAGTCTATCACCCTGAAGATTCTCCAATTCTACACCCAAAAAAGAATATTTCCCTATTTATTTGCACTTAATTTCATGAACGAATTTCTCCTTCATGAAATCAAATCTGATCCTCACTCTATTGTAGAACACATGTTTCATTTATCAGATCATGTGTTTCACAACATATTTTAACAAATCAATTGGCATAATTGAAAAGTAAATTAAGTTCGGAGTTGAAAAATCATCACAATTTATTTTGTATTTTAATTATGGCACATACATGTTATGTCTTCATTTCACCATATCTCAGAGTAGAAGGAAAGATAGAGGGAACTACTTAGACTTCACGAGAAAGATATGACAAAACACAAATTTCATATATAAAAGAAAGTTCATATAATACTAAATAAACAAATAAAATTATATGGAACTCTTTCTCAAAGCAAATCCTTTGTACCCTTTTCTTATAAATGCAGAAAGAAAAATCTAACTTTTCTCCTTCTCCAACTTTTCTCCTTCTCCATCACTCTTACAGAAAGTTTCACACTAAATCTCACCTCAAAAACACTAAAATATGAAAGCAAAATTACTAATTGACTCCAATATATGGTGGAATGAAGATAGATTATGAAAATGTTGCGTGGTGGAATGTTGTAGAGCAAAAAATGAACGTAGATGAGCCCCTTTTCTGATGAAATTCGGCCCTAAATAAAGTCCAAGGTCAAATCTCCAAGAGATGCCTCAAAAAACTCTTCAAAAATCATCTAAATACATCAAACCTTCTAGAAATGGGGTATGAACCACCCGGCACTGAGTATTTCCTCAAAAATGTCATTTTGACTCCAAATTTTATTTTTTGCTTCCTTTTTTTGAAGCCCTAAAAATCAACAGCTTGCAAGAAAACATCAAAATACCTTCCATTAAAGTGCAATATCACGAAAAATAGGTGTAAAATCTGGGTCTAAAATGCATATATTTTCAGTGTATCAACTATCTCCTGTATTTGATGTAGGCATGATAGAACTTCGTGTTCCAATCCCCATCTTTGAAATGGATAATAGAGGCTTTTTGTTTAAGGATTTTCTCTTGTCTATCAATGACAAGGAGTAATTTTTCTTGAGCAGCTAGTAATAGATTCTCCTCCCCACCATCCTTCAAAGCTAGGGTCTCCAGCTCTAAAACTTCTTTTTCAGCAGCTTCCACAGCTTGAAAGACATCCCCAAAGGACTTCCAGCCCCAAGCTTTCAGAACTTTGCTAAACTTTACATGCAGGAAGAGCAGTTTAGACCAGGGATCAAGATTCACATTAGATTGCCAAGCACCTACCACAGTGTTGAGAAAAGAGAGGTGATCATACCACATGTTGAGATATCTGAATGGACAGAGAGAGGTGTAAGACTCAATAGCAATTTTTGAAATAAGAAGAGGTCTGTGGTCAGATCCTGCAAGACTATGTGAGAACAACTGTGTGAAAAAAATGCTGACACCAAGAGTTATTAACTAGAATCCTGTCAAGTCTTTCCCATATAACACCCCTCTTCCAAGTGAACTCTAGTCCCTTATAACCAATCTCAAAAAGACCAGCTTTTAAGTTATTATCTGAAAAGATGTTCATTTTAGCTATATTTTGGGGTCTCCCACCAATCTTCTCTGCAGAAGGAGTGATGCAATTAAAGTCACCACCAACTAGCCAACAAGAATCCAATTTTTGACTAATATCATGTAGGCAAGCTCAGAGACCTCTCCTTTTAGTTTTGGAGCACTCATTTTCAAAGGTTTTTGTTCTATTAATATTTTTTTGTCAATGAGGACTAACCTTACTACAGTGAGGACAGTAGTAAGGTTTTTGTTCTATTAATGTCAGTGCCCTTCATCTTTAGACCCAAGCCAGATTTCCTCAACCTCAGGGAGAGTGATATCCCTCTCTACCAATACTCTTGCTACAGATGGTCTAGATAGATTAAAGGTAGGGAAATCCATCTTTAATGGTCTTCCCAAGGCAAGGCCAATGCTAAACAAAACTTTATGATTGAAGAAATGCAGTGGAAGCTTTGGAAATTTAAACCAAATAGGAACTATGGGGGGGTCTTTGCTAGGATCAAAGTTTGTTGTCCACTTCAATATCTTCATGGGGATTCCATCTAATAGAACTATTTGTTTACCAAACAGTCTAGCATAATCCTCCTCTAAAGCCAATTTAATCATGATATGTCTACCATCCACCAGCCCCAACTGCCAGGCACACCAAATGGAAAATAATCAAAGAATTTTTTCACTATTTCCATTTTGGGATGCCCAAGCTAGAATTCACCAATGAGAATAAACATGCAATCGGTATTTAGAGAGGTTAACTCCTCTTTATTATAGAAAATAGCAGGTTTTCCTTCTTTAACCTCTAAATTGTTAATAAAATGGCAAGGTTCTTTACCCATAGCAGCATCATCGAAGGATTGAGGAAAGACCAAAATTTCAGCATCCTAAGAAGAATCCAGCCCTTTACCCACCACCCCAGCATAAGTTGCCTTGGTCCAATGTGATTAGTTTAAATATCAATAGGAGTATATTAAACCATTTACTTCTCAGCAAAGAAGCAAGCAAAGTACAAAACACAGAAACATAAGGTTATAATCAATGGAACAGTCAAGTTTAAGAACTAGCAAGTCCAGGAAGGAGTAAATCTCAGAGAAAACACTATAAACTAGAAACCAAGAGCAAGAAATAAAGGAAAAGAGCTAGGAGAGAGCAACAACACCACCACAGTAAGATCTCCAACTAGTCCTGTCGTAGAAACCCTAGCAGAGCACCCAAAGAGCCAGCCGCCCCCATCCTATTCCTATATATATATATA
>NW_018230259.1:82287-84660 GCF_001263595.1 Phalaenopsis equestris | reverse complement strand
TATATATATATATATAACAAGAAAAGGCCACCTATTAAAGATAATTCAATTTACAATTCTAAAATGGGAAACATCAAGAAAGTCTTCAGAAAACAAAAAACTAAGAGGGGGAGATAGGGTGGAGGATACATAGATGGAGTTAGAATTTAGCCCATATTTTGGAAGCCAATCAACAAGTCTATTCCCTTCTCTGTAGTTGAATGAAAAATGTGTGGTGGTATGGGAGCTTACCAATTTGATTTTCTGTAACCAGTAGGAGTGATGACAAGATGATTGTCTCTCATGCTCTAGCAAATCAATGAGAACAATGGAATCCACCTCAATCCATAGCTGAGTCCAATTGGTCTTTACTACAAGCATTAGGGTCCAATACACAACAATGAGTTCAGTTTCCAATACATCAGAAGCAGTTACCGGAGCATGGAAGAAGAGTAGGCACTTTCCATAATGATTCCTGAAGATCCCTCCCACATCAGCACCATATTCAGTAAAACTCCCATCTATGTTAATTTTAATAATGGAGGGAACAAGAGGCCTCCAAAACACTTTGTAAATAAGGGGAAGAGATGAGATCACATGATAAGAAGAAAAAAATATTAGGGAATTTCTTTTTTTTATCAGTTTTTGTAGAAATGATATGCAATTTCTCACAACCAAAGCAACACAAGTTAGCTTACCTTCAAATTTAGCTTGATTTCTAGCCATCCAAATGAACCAAGCAACCAAAAAAGGAATGGAGGCAAATTTTTTAGTTTTCTTGCTATACCAGAACTCCTGTAAATGATCCCACTAAAAGTTGGATTCCCTTCTTAGATTTAGGTGTGTAAATAGTTTAGTCCAAACATCCTGAGAAAATTTGCATTCAAAAAATAGATGAGGGATTGATTCTTCCTTTTCCAAGCACATATGACATCTAGAAGGGCCTCTTAATCCTTTCATTTTGAGAATATCATCAGTAGGCTGTAAGTTGTGAAGGGTTCTCCAGCTGAAAAATGACATAGATGGATAAAAGAAATTGTTCCAAATAACATCCCGCCATAAGACCTTATTGCAGCAGAAGAGTTTAGAATAAATGGCTTTGGTGATACTTTGATTTGCATGAACCTGCCAGATGATTCTATCAAGTCTACCCCTATCAAAATGTAGCCTTGTGATATGAGTGATGGACAGTTCCTGCAGAAGGGTATTTAATTTGGGGAGGGACCAGTGATCTTCCTCCTAGCAGTCAGCTACCTGAATGTGAATATCAGAGGGATTAGAAATAGGAGTTAGCCATTTCACATCCCCTTACCCAAGTCCCATAGAAAAAGTTTTTCTGCTTGATCTCTAATTTTGAGCATGCTAACCCACAGTTTAGAGTCACCCAATTTTCTAACAATGAGGGAGGGGTGCTGGTCTTTACAATACTTTCCCATCATAAATTTTGCGCATAGAGAGAATTGAGCTCTGAATTTAATCCAAATTTTACATAGATTGACTTAAAAGTGTTGTTGCAGTCCTCTGAAGCTAATGCCACCAGCAATGGTAGGTTTTGCTACCTTCTGCCAAGCGGCTCAATGTAGCTGTTGTCTTTGCCCAGACCAAAGAAATCTATTGAAAGCCCTTTCCAATTGGAGTTTACTCCTTTTTTGAAGGGTTTTTATTTAGAGTATGTAAGAGGGGAAAGTGGTGAGGATGCTTTTGAGTAGAGTTATTCTTCCACCATTAGATAAAAAGGAATGTCCAGCGAGAGAGGTAAGAAATGATTTTATTTAGGACCTCATCAAATTAATCCTGCTTAGTTCTGCCAATAGTAAGAAGAACACCAAGATATTTGAGTGGCACTTGGGTACAAGAAAAGCCAGTATATTCAGTAATCCACTGCCTGCAGCTGGGAGATGCCTTCTTGTGAAAGATCAGTTGGCATTACATCCCTGATTGTTCTTAGAAGGTATTGAGACATTGGATAAAATTTTTAACTGCAGCCTTATGTGGCTTGAGAAACCATGATATCATCTGCATAAATAAGATGAGAAATAGCCAATTTAGACCTATGATGATATATAGAGTAGTTATAAGGAAGAATGTTTTGATTGAGAAGTCTAGACAGATAGTCAATGGCCAAGATGAAGATAGTAAGTGAGAGTGGATCCCCATGTTTCAGTCCTCTAGTTGCAGTAAAAGAACATGTTGACCTCACTTTTGGTTGAGGTTGAGGTTTAGTTTTCTCTCTTCTTCTCTCTTCAGTAGCCTAGGATCTAGCCATAGGACTTTCATGTTGAATATTCCTAGAAAAGTAGAAAGGAATCCTCACAATTAGAAATTCTAAACTACTCTTTGCTAAACTTTAAGCTCTAAATATTGATCCTAACCTCTAGCATATATATATATATA
>NW_018230259.1:81938-82159 GCF_001263595.1 Phalaenopsis equestris | reverse complement strand
TATACTTTTTACTATAATTTTATCTCGGTTTACCTTCTTTTGCTTTGGCTGGAGTTTGTAAACGGTAGAGGATCCTCCTTTTGAGTGTGTATTGTACTTATTTTATTGGTTGGGGATCCTCTCCATTTAAACATTGTACCTTTTTTGTTTTTTACCACGCAAGGAGCGAATAATTCTCCTTTTATTAATATATATATATATATATATATATATATATATAT
>NW_018230259.1:67814-81863 GCF_001263595.1 Phalaenopsis equestris | reverse complement strand
ATATATATCTGTGTGTGTGTGTGTGTGTGTGTGTGTAAATTAAAATTGTCTTTCTGAAGCGGGCGACGGGATTCCGATTCTGACGGCCGACAGCTTCCAACGAGCAACTCCAACAACCAAAAATAGCGCTGACAGAACCCTTTAGTTGTTCTTTAATGAGAATAGAATGATCGTTATTGGAAAGCCACCTGTGTATTAAAGAACAAAATTCAGCAGAAAAACCTCCGACATAAAGTATATCCATTATAAAAGTCTAGTTGATAGCATCATAGGCCTTCCTGATGTCAAGTTCATAAATCAGGTTGCCCCACTACAAGGTTTATCCAAATCCAGTACCAACTCCTATGCAAGAAGATCATTGTCAGTTATTGATCTCCCTTTGATAAAGGCAGATTGATTGGGACAAATAAGTCTATCCAGATGTGGCTGTAACCTTCTTATAATGATTTTATTGATGACTTTGCTAATGACAGAAGTGAGGCAAATAGGTCTGAAACGGTCCCAAGTTTTTTGAACACCGGATTTGGGAGTCAAAATAAAACTAGATTCACTAAAGTACTGGGGAAGCTTATTACCTTGGAAGACACTCTTAATAGCAATTGTAGCATCCCTCTTGATAATGTCCCAAGATTTTTTATAAAATTCTGCAGTGAAACCATCTGGACCTATTGATTTGGAACTATCAATTGAATTAATAGCCATCCAAATATCCTATTTAGTAGGATGATCTGTGAGCTTGAGTTCCATAGTGTAGGATCTTTCTGCATTGAAGTGAGTCATGTCAATAGGTAACATTTTATCATCATTATGATTTAACATTTTCTTATAATAAGAGACAACATCTCTAGAAATGGAGTCATTATCCTTGAGCCAAATTCCATAAGTCGATTGGATAGACTGAATAGTATTACATTTCCTTCTATATTTAATATATGCATGATAGAATTTTGTGTTCCTGCTCCATCAGTGAAAATATTGGTAGAAGCCTTCTGCTTAAGGAACATTTCTTGATGCTCAATGGTAGTGAGAAGATTATTTTGCGCAGTGAGTAATGCCTTTTCCTTAGCAAGCCCAATTTGGACATCCATCTCCAGTTGTTTCACTTCTTTTTCAACAGTGTTTACAGCAGTAAAGACATTGCCAAAAGAATCTCAGTTCCACCTCCTAAGGGCTTTATCAGTCCTGGTTTGAAGAATACAAAGTTTGATCATAGGGTCAGGATTAATCACCCCACTCCAATCGGTAGAAATAATGTGCAAGAAATCTTGAAAGGAGGAGGTTGCCCAGGGTTACAGGGAGAGGTAATGGAAACCAGTAAAGGTCTATGGTTTGAACCAACTAGGATTAGGTGAGTAACATATGTCAGCAAAAACTAAGAGTACCAAAGATCATTAGCCAATATTCTATCTAATATTTCCCATATGTTTCCCCTCTTCCAATTGAATGCAGGTCCCTTAAATTCTAGATTAAACAACCCAACTGAATGGATATTTTCAGAGAAAAGAGTCATTTTTTATAGGTTGGGGGACCTTCCCCAAAATTTCTCAGCAGAAGAAGAAATACAATTGAAGTTTCCCCCCACCAACCATGGGGAGGTCATATGTTTACTGATGCTATGAACGCCATCCCAAAGTTTTTTTTTGTCCTCCTTTTTACAACCAACATAAATGAAAGAAAAGAAATGCGCACAAATTGTTGGTGGTCCACCAGCACCTACCAAGAGATTTCCTTTCTACAAAAGATCCAAATCTTATTATTATTATTAGCATAATGAATAAAACCGATGAACTTATTAATAAGTCTTTATGAATACTTATGAACCATAGGTTCAAAAATGACAATGCACCAAAATTGAAATTTTTTGTTCAAATGTAGAATTCATTAAGGGATAGGGGATGAGCAATTTCCATAAAATTTAAACAAAGAAAGTTAATCATCTTTGGGGGTGAGGTAAAGGTTCTGATCTGGATCTATTTCTACCTCTAGTATACTTAGGGGAAGAGCCAGCCATCCCCTTAGATCCACCTCCTTGTGTCATAGCAGATATCCTTTCTGGAGTTTTTGAAGCTCAGTAGATTGTTTCTTCTTGTTTTTGGCAGTGTGAATGTGTGAGTACTCTTCAAAAGTTTTTTGCAGGTTAATTATTATTTCAGTTCCTGGAACTGATGATGGATGGTTAGAAGTATTAGGAGGGCATTCCTCAACCACACTCCCACTAGGGAGCATAGGATCAGTAGAAGGTGGGGTTATAATCTCCACTTCATAAGCTTCCGTCCTCATTGGAATTTAGGAGTTTGAATCTGAAGTATTAGATGGGGTAGAGACTATTCCAAGAGGATCCCCAAATCTATTCTGTGCAATGGGAGTTTCACCTACAATGGGCTTGACAACCTTCACAGCATGGGGAGCTTCCTGCTAAGTTGTATTAGAATTCCTCTTAGAAGGAGGATGGAGCATATAACACCTGTCCAAAGTATGTTCGAACATTTTACAATATTTAAATTAATAAGGTCTTTTCTCTAACACCACATCCTGCCAGAAACCAGCTTCTTCAGTCTCAAAGCAGACTCTTTTCAATTTAGGGAGGGTGATGTCCCTCTTAATAAGGATTCTTGCACAGACAGGCCTGACTTTGTTGTTGGTAAGGGTATCCACCTTAAGTGGTGTATCCAAAGCTCTTCTAATGCTAAACAAAGCATTAAAATTAAAGAATTAGAGAGGGAGCCTAGAAAATTTAAACCAAAGGGGAATAACAGGAGGGTCCTTGCTAGGATCAAATCTTGGGGTCCATTTCAATACTTTCATTGAAGTTCTAGCTATCAAAATAGATTGTTTAGCAAACAATCTAGCATAATCTTCCTCCACAGTGAGTTGTATTAGTAGATGCCTCCCATCTAGTAATCCAACCTTCCATCCCCAATAAAGTTCAGTGCTTCAAAACAATTTCTAACTGATTCCTTTTTGGATGGCCCAACATGAACTTTCCAACCAGATTAAACTGCACCTCCTCATTAAGAGTTTTCATGTCTTGCTCAGAGAAGAAGATGGCTTGTTCCCCATCTTTCACCCGTAAAGGGTGAATGCAGGGAAAAGTTCCTTTACCAGCAGCCGCATCATATAAAGTCTGAGGAAAAACTAAGTTTTCAGGATCTTTGAGGGTATCATTAACTTTACCAACCACTCCTGCATATGTGGCATTAGTCCACTGTGCATTTGTGTCCACATCAATAGGGAAATCCATGAAGAAAGTAATGGAGCTAAAGTAGCTCCAGACCACCTTCAATGGAATAGTAACTTAATTTAAATCTCTTCAAAAATCGGGAAAGATGAAAACCAATAATAAGCCTCCAGGGAACCCCCCTTAAAGGAACTAAATCAGAAATCCCAGTAGAAACATTCATGCACTGCCAGACAGCACCAGGGGATCTTCATTTCGCTAAGAACCCTAGCAGAGCTCTTTCAGCCACCTTCATCCAGAGCATTTCTTTTAGGGGGGTTCTTTACCACTGTATTTTTGTGCTACCAATATAGTACTTATTCCAAAATCAAGCATAAGAGACAGTTGGAAGAACTTCAGAACCATCAATTTTACAAATGTGATTAGTAAAATTATTAGAAAGATCACTGTGATGAGGATTCAACCTATCTTACAGCACATTATTAGTCTCAAGCAAGTTGCTTTTGTCAAAGGCAGAAGTATGGGGACAATGTTTTACTGGCATAGGAATTGTTGATGGACCTAGATATGACTTGTCGGGGTGGCAATCTTATTTACAATTTAGACATTGAAAAACCTTATGATACCATTAACTGGGAATTTGTGTTGGATATTATGAAAGTTAGGGGCTTCTCCAATGTCTCCTGTATGATTATCAGAAGATGGATGGAGGGGAATGTGAATTCAGTGTTGATTAATGGAAGTGCTCATGGGTTCTTTTCTACTTCTAAGGGATTAAAACAAGGAGACCCACTTTCTCCAACTATTTTCATTCTTGCAATGGATTATTTATCAAAATTGATTGATAAACCCAATCAAAAGAAGAGCTATAATCAATATCATCATAAATCTACACTTGATATCAGTCACCTAGTGTATGCTGATGACACGCTTATCTTCTCCAGAGCTAACAAAGCTGTTGTCAAGAAGTTTCATATGTGCCTGAAAGATTTCCATAACTGCTCAGGCATAAAGATCAATCTTATAAAAGTCATGTGTTGTTTAGCAGACAGACTACTCCTCAGATTAAGTAGTGGATCTTGGATTTTATGGCTTCCAACAGATGTTTATACCTTTCAAATACCTGGGGGTCCAATTAACAAAAGGAAGGACTAAACTCTTACATTTTGATGAGGTGGTTGACAAGACAAACTCACAACTCGAGAGTTGGGCAAACTCTTTTCTTTCCAGTGGTGGGAGGATTACTCTACTGAAATGTATTCTTACAACCGTTCCAATGTACACTCTCCAAGTGGCAACAATGACGAAAAGCACAAGGATTTTACTTGAAAGAACTTTCAATAGGTTCCTTTGGGTTGGGAAAATAAAGCAAATGATTTGGGCTAGCTGGCAGAAAATGACAAAACCTTATTATGCAGGTGGCTTGGGGATTAGGGGCCTTGAGCAACTCCAACATATTAATTTATGCAGACTATGGTTAAAGTTTAGACAACACGATAGTCTTTGGGCTAAGTTCATGAATGCAAAACATTGTAGATTTGCCCATCCCAACTCCATCAGCAGCAAAGGGGGAGAATCCAAAACTTGGAAGAGAATGCTACAAGTCAGAGATAGTGCAGAAAAGTTGTTTTTATCGGATCTGGGCAAAGGGGATTTAAATTTCTGGCTGGACAGGTGGTGTCCATAGGATGCTATTAAACTCTTGCCTGAAATTCAGAACAATGTTACAAGGGTGAATGAGTGTTGGGAGGATAATGATTGGTTTGAAAGCATGCTAAAGACATTGCTTACTGAAAGCTCAGTTCATCAGCTTACAAAGATCCAATTTGATAAATCCATAAGGGACAATCTGGTAGTGAAATCTGGTTCCAACCAGAGCCTATCCAAAATCATTTATGAAAAGATTTATAGCTGGGAAAGGATTGATTGGGGGGATTGTCTGTGGAATCATTTCCTAACTTCTTCAATGTCCTTCTTCATTCGGAGAGTCATCAAAAACTTACTTCCCACAGATGACATTCTCAAATTAAAAGGTCTTAGAGGTCCTTCCATGTGCGATCGGTGCAGAAATAACATTGAATCTGTCCCTCATTTATTTTTCAAGTGTAATTACTCCCAACAGACCTGAAGGGCTCTGCAAATACATCTTCATCTCAACACTTTACAGCTAGAATGGCACTGGCTTAATGACTGCTGGAAGGGCTGGAGGGAGCAGAAATTGGAGTGTATTCCTTTCATAATTGCTTGGTTCATTTGGAATGCTAGAAACCAATCTAAGCATGAGGATAATTTGGCAGGGGTGGACAAGGTAGCATCCAACTATCTTGCTTACATAAGTAAACTCATTAAATGGAAGAATTTCGCAAATATTCTGAACATCTGTAGAAATGACCAACAGAAAAGTTTTCAGCTGTTGAAAGTGGTTTGGAATAAACCTTTGTTCCCCTTCATTAAAGTCAACACAGATGGAAGTTTCACTCCAAAAAAGTCAGGCATTGGTGGGGACTTCAGGAACTCTAATGGTAGATGTTTGCTTGATTTCCAATCTCCCATTATGGATGTGGATGCCATGGAAGCAAAAATTATGGCTCTATTATGGGCACTGAGAATGGCTAAAACCAACAACTTGAACTTTATCTAGGCTGAGGTTGATTCTTCACAGTTGGTGGATTATGTGTTAAATAGAAATCATCCCCCTTGGCATATTCAACAAAAGATCACTCAAATGAAGCATCTGATTAAGGATATGACTATCTTCTTTTCTTTTAACTATAGAGAAGGGAACAAGCTATCCCATTATCTTGCAACTTGTGGAGCTGATTCCCAACTGATTTCTGTGTCTACCTCTTACCCCTCCCACCCCCCCCCCCTCTCTTTCCTACTTCATGGGGATAATTTTAACGCCCCATATTTTAGGATAGTCCCTTTTTTCTACACTTAATTGCTTTGTTTCTTTTGGAAGTGGAACCCATGTGTACTTTTATTTTGTCAGCAATGGGGTTCTTCTTTGTAGCATCTCTTTTGTAATTTTCTTTTGTTTAATCCATATGTTGGGAGCCACATGTACCTCCTTTTACCAATATATATACATATATATATATATATATATATATATAATAAAAGAGCAACTCGTGGCTCCTTGCACATTAATACTTAAAAAAGTTACAAAATAAGGGAGGGATAGAGGATCCCCAGCTAAAAAACAAAAATACTTTATAATCCTAGAGGTTCCAAAATCCACAGTAGCACACAATGCAAAAAAAAAAAGGAAAAATGAAAAGGTACATCAAAACCAAAAAACAGGTGACACCATCTGGAAGTCGTTGCAATAAACACTTTAGAAATGACAACCTGCATCAAGAAAAGCCTCACAAGTTGCCTCGACAGCATCAGCAAAATAACAAAGATCAGTAGGAGATCAATAACTGTAAAACAAATGAGATAAACCCTAGTAGGAGCTAAAGCATGCCATAATCAAATAGTCTTATCCAATTTTGAATCCAGAAACATAGTCAAAACTAAATAAGGGGAAGGTGATATAAATGTAATGCATTCCCCAGGAAGTACAAAAAACCTTAGCTAATTCCACGCCATAACCAAATGGCCTGAACAAAAATAGCTAACAGCAACATAGCCCATATCCATATCCAAAAAGCTAATCCAATAACTAAATATAGAAATGGTGGTATAAATGTAAAATAATGAAAACATCCCCCAAGGAAAAGCTAATCCATATCCAAAAAACCTTAACCAATTTTGCATCCAAAAAAATAGCCTAAACCAAATAATGAGTTGGAGGTATAAATGTAAGACATTGAATGTATGCCCCAGGAAGTCCAGCACCGAAGATAATTGTGAAAGGATAATTTCGTAGAATGATAAAACACTAATCCTTTCCATAACAAAAAACCAATTGCAAAGCCAGGCATTAACATCTTAGGTAAGGAGAATCAAGCAGATCACCATTCAGAAGGGTGCGAAGATGTGGCATGGGTAAAGTACCACAACTAACATTAATAGAATTCTTGGCCAAACAAGCTAAGCAATTAGCAGAAGAGTTATCTTCTCTATAAATGAAAGATAAATGAAAGCCTAAATTGTATCTATGAATATAATATCAAATTTGATTCATATTAGTAAGCAAAACTCATCGAGGCATAGCTATATTGTAGAACTCATCCAAAAGAGTTTGTGAATTCATCTCAAAAATGATTTTAATAAATTTAAGAAGAGCCCCAACCTGAATAGCTAAAAGAAAAGCCCAACTTTCAGCCTCCAAAGTAGAGGTGGCACAAATCAGAGGAGAAAAATAATAAAGACACTGCCCAAAATGATTCAAAAGGATTCCACCCGTGGCAGCCACGTTGGAGATCCAACTGCTATCCATATTAAATTTAACTCAGCCCATAGGTGGGGATTGCCATCTGAAAATGGCCATCCTACCCACTTTAGACTATGTAATATCCCCCGGTAAAGATAAGGAACGGCAGGCCCGTTTGAAATGAGCCAAAATGTTATTGACAGTAACATAAGGTGCAATCAAATTGTTACTATACTTAGCTTCATTCCTCACCACCCAGATGAACCAAAGAAAAACCATTAGAAACCAACGCAAATTTTTATCCACAAAAATAGCAATTTTCCAAATGTGGAGATAATCCTCAATAGAAGAAGAAAAAGGCCATTTATATTGAAATGGTTACCCAACATATTCCAAATATCAGTAGCAAAGGACAAAGAAAAAATAGATGTGCAACCGTTCGAAGTTTTTTTTACATAAATAACATTGAGACACCATTTTCAAACCTTTAAGCTTCAAAATATCATCCAAAGGCAGAAAATAAGAAAAAATCTCCATAAAAAAAAGAAATAGATGGAGAAATAAGCTTATGCCAAATAGCTTGACTCCACCTTCAAGCACTATAAGGATAGATATTAGTATGAAGCATTTTGGTGGGGGAAAAACCAACGGAAGATTTCCATAGCTGAGTGTCTTTCATAGTATTCTTTCTGGGAAGTTTAGCAATTTTAGCCGCCTCATGAGCACCAATAAGATCATTAAGTTTATTGACATCCCAATTACCCTGAAGCCAAAGATCTAAAATAGTTAACGTAGGCGGGGTACCTTGCCGCAATATGATATTGTCACCAAGCCTCCGTTGATCATGCCAAATCAAAACTTTTCCTCACCAACATCCCAAAAAATAAAATTATGGGCCAACGTTCTCATTTTAAGAATGCCTTCCAAATTTTAGAATCACCAGTCTTCCATTGAACAATAGACAGATGATGGATGATGGTAAGAGCAATATTTATGAATATTTATGATAGAGAAATTTAGCCCATAAGAAATCATTGGAGCGAAATTTGTACCAAAGCTTGCACATATTAATGCTAGATATTTAATTAAGACTTTTAAGCCCTAACCCTTCAGCAGATTTAGGCTTGCAAACTTTATGACAAGAAGTCTAATGCTTATTAGAATAACCACCCGACCTGAGAAAACGATTGAAAAGTCTCTCAAAATAAAGTTGAGTACTCTTCTTGAGATTAAGAATTTGTAAGGCATATAAGGGAATACTAAAAAAAAACACTTTTAAGCAAGGTGAGGTGACCCCCATTAGAAAGAAAGATATTCCTCCAATCATTAATTTTATTTTTGATCCTTTCGACCACCTCATCTAATTGGGTTTGACGACGATGCCCCCTTAAAAGGTTGACCCCAAGATATTTAATGGGAAGGGAGGTGGAGTGAAAACCAGAAAAAGAGATAGCCCAAGAGGCAATAGAGCTTTTAACATTCCTCCCAAAGAAAAAATTACATTTTCTTTATTAAACCGTAACCTAGAAGCTTGTTGAAATTCCTCAAGAGCCCTCATTAACACCTTGATGGTAGATTTACTAGCATTAGAGAAGAGAATAACATCATCCGCATAAGTGAGATGACTAACAAGTACCTTGAACTTATGACTGTAGTGAGTATACATCTTGTTAAGCTGCATAATATTGAAAGGGAGAGAGAAGTAATCAAAATCTATGATGAAAATGGTTGGAGATAAGGGATCCACTTGCATGATGCCTCTCCGGGCAGAGAAGAAACCGTAAGAGTTGCCATTCACCATCACATTGTATTGATTATTCTTAAGGCACCGTTAAATTAAGGAGATGAAATTATAGTGAAAGTCAAGAGCATGCAAAATGTTAATGATAAAGTCCCAACTAATAGTGTCAAAGGCCTTTTTAATATCAAGTTTTAAGATCATATTACCACCCCAAAAATTTTTATCAAGATTTTCAATAAGCTCTTGATCAAGTAAAATGTTATCAGTGATTTCCCTGCCCTTAACAAAAGCAGACTAATGAGGTGAGATGATCTTAGGTAACATAGTCTGAAGTCTAGAAAGCATCAATTTACTTAAAACTTTGGAAATGAAAAAGGTGAGGGAAATAGGATGAAATTTATCCCAACTGGACTTATCATTACCCTTAGGGATGACCACAATCATGGAAGAAGTGAAATACTTCCCAGGATCTTCCTCCCAATAGAAACTTTGGACAATGAGGGTGACTTCCTTTTTGATAAGATCCCAACAAGAAACATAAAAAAGAAGAGGTAAAGCCATCAGGACCTGGAGCTTTGTTGGCATTAATGTCCTTCAAATCCAATAAAATATCATGCTCAGTGGGGACCTCACAAAGGGAGGAGGACACATACTCCTGCTCATCTTCAAAAAGAGTAGTATTGACCGAAGAAACCTGAGAAATGGTCATAAAGAGTTCTGTGAAATAATCAACAACACTTTGACCAATATCCTTATCCTGAGTATAAAAAGACCCAGATGGGGAACGAATCTTAAGGATGGTATTAATGTTCTTCCTATGTTTAATAGAGGCATGAAAGTATTTCATATTACGATCCGCAGAGGAAAAGTTGATATCATTAGCTTTCTGTTAAAGAAAACTTTCCTCCAAGGAAATATCTTCCAAAAGTTTAGAGTGAGCAGTAGCTAAATCATCAACATGTTGAGCAGAAAAAATAACTTGTTCTTCAAGCTTGTCAACTTGAGCTTGAGCCTGCTTAACCTTCCTGTGAACATTACCAAAAAAATTTAAATTACACTTGCGTAAATGCACAACAACCTTTTTATGTAGCTGCCTCAAGTTGAACCAAGGATTACCAACACAATCAACATTCCAAACTTGTTGAACGAGATTTAAAAAGTCTCGTGAGTGGTCTAGATGTTGAGGAATTTAAAATGATAGGTGGAAGGCTTAATAATGAATGTAAGTGATAATAAGATGAGATTATGATCAGAGGTAGCATGATTTAAATGGTTAACTCTAGCGATATGAAAGTGATTAGAGAAATATTGATTGCCAATGAAACGATCAAGCCTCTGAGCAAGAGATCCCCGCCTCCAATAAAATGGAGGACCAATAAAACTCAAATCAAATAACAAAGCCTCATTAATTATATCAAAAAAATGATTGATAAGTGAAGAGTTGCATCTTCCCCCTCCTCGTTTTTCAGAAGGCTTCATAATCATATTAAAATCTCCCCCCACCTACCAATTATCAGTAATAGTGTCCCCCATCATAGAAAGTTTCTACCATAGATATTATTTATCCTGGAGAAGAGAGCTAGCATAAACAAAAGTGGCCCAAGAAGAATAGATTTCATTCTTAAAATGAAGCAAAAAAAATTGCTCGTCGTCCTTAAGAATCGTGAGATCAATATTATGCTTCTAAAAAACTAAAATTTTGTTGTTTTTATTATAAAAGGAACTATAATGTTTAAAACTCCTACAAATATGATCTTTATTAGTAGAGATGAGAGGCTCTAGAATAGTAAAAATAAAAATATTATGGACCCTACATAAGTGCTTTAATCTATTAAGGGAGGAAGGGTCCGGTCCCCGCCCGACTCCCCTAATATTCCAACACATTATGTTAAACATTGTGTCTCGCACGACCCCTTCTAGAATTTCTAGAAGAGGTACCGACCAGGTCATCATCAGAAAGAGACCTACAATAAAAAATGGTATTATCTTTATCAAGATGTATAAGCTCATTATTCCGTTTACTTTTTTTCTTACTAGCCTTTTGAACCATCCATTCCTCCTCTAAGACATTCTTAACAGCAAAAAGTTCAACCTGAATCAAATTATTTTTTTGACAATGAACAGAGCCAAATTCTAAATGATCATTGCCTTCTTATTCAAGAGAAGAAGAGGTAAAGCTATGAGGAGTAATGTCAGTAGGAGATTCTAAAGGGATTGGCCCCTCATTAACACGAAGAATATTAGTATTCATTTCAGCAACTTTTCCAATGCCTTCACAATTTTCAACATGAACTCTAGAGTTGTTTTCTATCTCATTATCAATATTTTCAACATTTTCAATCGAGATAGGAGAGTTGTTCAAATCATCATTGCTGACACGAATAATAAAAGAAGGAGCCACGTTTCAGAGTGTAATAGAAGGGAGATTAGACACATTCTCCAAATTTTCAACAGGAAAAGTATCGTTGTTCTCAACATCACTAATATGAGGCATGGTCACATTAAAAGCAATAGAAGGCTGCTGAAGGGAAAGCTGATTGATTCGTATAATTTCATCTATAGGCCCTGCAGTCCCAACAGATTGCCTAACTTCAGTGAATTGAGGAGACTTATTCTTTTTTAAGTGTGGGTGCAATCTATAGCAGTGCGTAGGAATATGGCCAAACATTCGACAACGTGAACAGTAAGGAGAATGATTTTCTAAAACCACCTTTTATCAGTGCCCTTTAAATTCAGACACAATCCATATCTCATGACAAAAAGGTTGAGTAATATCGCGTTCAACCAAAACACGAGCCTCCAAGGGTCTGTTTAACAGATATGTGGGACCATCCATTTTCAAAGGCTTTCTGTATGTCACAGCAAGGGAGAATAAGATCTCGTGATTGAATAAGTGAAACTTTGAGCCTGGGAAACACACCCATACCGGGATCATAGGGGCTTCCTCCTTAGGATCAAAATCTTTAGTCCACTTCAAGATTTGCATGGGGACACCAACAATTTTAATAACCCTACTAGAAAACAATTGGGTATAATCCTCATCGTTAGCTAACTGAATAAGGATATGATGCCCATCTAGCAAACCTATTTTCTAAAACCCCGTTAGTTTCATATCATCAAAATCCCTACGAATCAACTCAAACTTAAGATGCCCAAATAAAAACTTCCCAACAAGAACATGTCTAGCCAAAGATGCAAGAATATTGGATTCATCATCAAAAAGGAACATAGCAAATTTACCATTTTTATTTCTTGTTCTCCGAATAAAATTTTAATCACAGCCCGTCAACAAAGCATCATGAAACTTATGAGGAAAAAACTCTGTATCGCTGACCTTAGCGGATTGGCTCCCCAAGAGAGCCTCTACAAAAGACTTATCCATCAAAACAAAAGAAAGAAAGTACCTCACCTAGGCACTGTCGGCGCTATTTTGGTTAGAGGGGAGTTGCCCGTAAGAAGCTGTCGGCCGCCGGAATTGAAATCTTGTCACCCGCTTCAGAAGGACATTGAATTTTAGAAAAGGATGAAATCAAACTGACCCCATATTTTTCATAGTATAAATGAAGGAGCATTATACCTCAAACCTTGTATCTATCCCGAAGGATGAACACAAGACTTGAGGATGAGGCTCGATCAAATAAAGTAAGGAAAGTATGACGTTCGTCAAAGTATGACGTCCGTTTGGTCTGCGAAACCTTTGTATTTACCGACAAGTTCCTCTATTTAATATAAAGAATTAAATAGGATTTATATTAAACTGGGTTCGGACATGCTTCTTATAAGGGCAAGCCCCTATAGTTAATTACATCTTAAATGACCAAAGTCACTTAAAAAGACTCTCAATAAAAATGAAGAAATATTATTTTCAAGGACTTTCAAAGGGTAGGACTTTTCAAAGAGATCGAACAAAGAGGTGTGAAAGGATATTGGTTCAAATTTGGAACATTTTATTATAGAATCCAAATGAGGAAGAATTAGGGGATGTCATGGATCCAGAGGCGAAACTCGGTGACTTTCCAAGCTATCCTAATGTTTGGCTTTAGTTTTGAGGAGAAATATTTAGCTGTTTCATCCTGCCAATTTTATTAGTTAGGGCTTACATTCGTGTGAAACATTTACACAAATAGCTTGGAAGATATGAGGATTTAGGTCGCGACAAATGAAAATCTCAAAATTCTAAGACGAGTTAGGGCTTATATTGTATAACAGGGCTATGCAAAGGATATTGTATAGCAAGGCTATGCAAAGGCCTAAAGATAAGGTAAGGATTTACGTTGCATAAGCAAAAAACCTCGAAGTAATATGGATTTGTTGTTTAAGTCTAAGGAAGGAAGATTGGTTTAGCTGGGGAAGACAGGTTTTGCTGTTAAAGATGGCCGTGCTGCCCACCGTGCTAGCTCCAAGCTCCTTGCTGCGATGAGTTTGAGTTTTCTAATATGTCAAGTTATGATATCAAATCAAGTGGCCTTATGGTTGAAGCTCTTTAAATTTTATGGGGGCGTATTAAAGTTGATTAGAGCGACACCGGTTAGTATCGTACGGTTCCCTCGTTTTACACTGACAATGAAATTACAGACATTTTTCCTAATGAATAACTTATAATATTAATGAGTAAAAAATACCATGGTATGCTCATATGATTAACTATATTGTAAGTGATATTTTGTCACCTAAGCTGACACTGCAACAACAAAGAAAATTCATTCATGATACAAAAGCATATTTTTGGGATGAGCCTTATTTATATAAACAATGTAAGGATCTTATTATGAGGAGATGTGTACCTTATGAAGAAATTGATCTAATCAT
>NW_018230259.1:66971-67778 GCF_001263595.1 Phalaenopsis equestris | reverse complement strand
GGCCTACTCTCTTTAGAGATGTTTATAGATACATAAAAACTTATGATCGATGCCAACGAGTGGGCAATATATCTAGAAGAAATGAAATGCCTCTGAATTTCATGTTAGATGTTGAGATCTTTGATGTTTAGGGATTAGATTTCATGGGACCATTTATTCCTTCATTTGAAAACTTATATATATATATTAATTACAGTAGATTACATTACTAAGTGGATTTGTCGACACTATTTTTGTTGGAGGGAAGTTTCCCGTAAGAAGCTGTCGGCCGCCGGAATTGAAATCCCGTCACCTACTTCGGAAGGACATTGAAGTTTAGAAAAGTATGAAATCAAACTGATGAAACTGACCCCATAATTTTCATAGTTTAGATGAAGGAGCACTATACCTCAAACCCTGTATCTATCCGAAAGGATGAACACAAGACTTGAGGATGAGACTCGATCAAATAAACTAAGGAAAGTATGACGTCCGTCTGATATGCAAAACCTTTGTATTTGCCAACATGTTCCCCTATTTAATATAAAGAATTAAATAAGGTTTATATTAAATTGGGTTCGGACATGCTACCTATAAGGCAAGCCCTTATAGCTAATTACATCTTAAACGACCAAAGTCACCTAAGAAGACTCTCGATAAAAATTAAGAAATATTATCTTCAAGGAGTTTCAAAGGGTAGGACTTTTCAATGAGATTGGACAAAGAGGTGTGAAAGGAGATTGGTTCAAATTTGGAACATTTTATTGTAGAATCCAAAAAAGGAAGAACTAGGGTATGTCATGGATCCACGGTGACTTCCCAAGCTAT
>NW_018230259.1:62859-66910 GCF_001263595.1 Phalaenopsis equestris | reverse complement strand
AATTTTATTAATTAGTTAGGACTTACATTCGTGTGAAACAATCACACAAATAGCTTGGAAGATATGAGGATTTAGGTCGTGACAAACGACAACCTCGGAATCCTAAGACGAGTTAGGGCTTATATTTTATAGCAGGGCTATGCAAAGCCCTAAAGATGAAGTGATGATTTATGTTGCATAAGCAAGCAACCTCGAAGTCCTATGGCTTTGTTGTTTAAGTCTAAGGAAGTAAAATTGATTTAGCTAGGGAAGACAGGTTTTGTTGTTGAAGATGACCGTGCTGCCCACTACGTTGCTAGCGCCAAGCTCCTCACCACGACGAGTTTGAGTTTTGTAGTGTGTCAAGTTATGATATAAAATCAATTGGCCTTATGGTTGAAGTTCTTTAAATTATATGGGGGCGTATTAAAGTTGATTAGAGCGACACCGGTTAGGATCCTACGGTTCCCTCGTTCTGACACCACCATTTTCTATTTTATTCACTTAGTCGAAATGAACTTACTAAACTCAACTTAATGAGTTCCATAATTTTATTTGGACCGTGGGAAGCCTCAACCGTAGGTTACCTCCTCCGAGGGATTCCCGATGATCCGATAGAGATGTCTTAATTTAGAAGAAGTTGTAGTTTTGTGTGATGTTTGTAATTAAATTTTGAGTTCTTTTGTATTCGAATGTTGTGGGGGTGAATTTTATCTTGTTTGATTTTAATTTTGGTTTTGGTTTTGGTTTTATGGCTATCCTAATAATTTTAGTTTTTCATACAAATTTGTATAAGCACAAAAGCATAACATAAAAGTATAAGAAAGACAATGCTGCAAACTGTAAAAGCGTACCTGACGAGTTTTCTCGTTCCACCATCTGAAACTTAAAATGCATGTTAAGGCAGTTTATGGAGAGCAGGAAAAGTAAAGTTCTGGTGGTTTTCCTAACCCTATGTCATATTTTGGTGGGTCCTTTCAATTAAGGATGATTTTGTCAATCAAAACATATTAAGTTTACATATTAAGTTTAGTAGATCTCCGAGGTATCCAACAGATCTAGGGAAAGAAGCATGTCCATGCTACTCTCTCGCTGCTTGGTGGAAAATCTTGAGTTATTTTAAACTTATTATGTTACTTAATAAGTCATCCTGTAAATACCCTTATTACTCAGTGAACATTGATGTCTCAATTATCTCTAAGAATAGGGTAATTAGCACTTGTGATTCAATTTAAGAACTATGTGGGTGAAGACCCTTAAAGAGGCAAATTAGTGTTGTTGGAACACTTAGCCAAATTTTAACCCTAATTTGGCTTAGTGGTGTTTCAAGGATGTCTGATTATGTTATGTTTATTTTTCTAATCCTTATTTAGTCAATTTTGATTTTGATTTGGCCTAAGTCACCACACCACTAAGCCCTTAAGGCCTAGGTGAGTGTCTTAATTAGTTTTGAAAAGGTTAAGCTTTAAGTGGTCATGATTCATGATTTAGATTTTATTTGAAAATCAAGATAGGGGTATCAAACTGATTAATCATTGACTTCAAAATTCATACCCCTAAGTTCAGGATAATTTAATTTTAATAAACTTCCAAATTTTTAATGATTTAGAAATTTATTAACTTATCGTTTTAAAGAAAGTGAGATTGTTTTCTACCAATTAACCCCTTTATATTTCAAACATCAAATAAATTGATTAGAATTAGAGGTTACCCATTTTCCCTCCTTGAATTAAGCCTAAATGTAATTAAGGCAAAATCTCCAAAATTACACATTTACCCCTAAGGCTCTAACACCTCATAAGTTGTCAAATTAAATTCAAATGACTTTGAAATTTGTATCCTGCCTCATTCATGGGTCATTTAAGACATCAGATGAGAAAATGTGATTTTTTTAAATTTAATTTAATTTATATAATTATTTTCATGAAAAAATAGGATTTTTCAACAAAAATTCCTAACTTGACCAAGGTAAATTCTAACCCCTTGAAATTTTTACCATTTGAAATTTTTACTGGAGGTAGACCTAGACTAAGTAAGCCTTTGAACCAAATTTCATGATTTTTTTGAATTCTCTGTGATTTATCAGAATTATTTTAATTTTTGGGTTATTTAATAAAAATAAAATATTTTAAATGATGAAAATTAGGTTTTGTATTTTTTAAAAATCTCTCTGAGGTTAGAGAACCTATATGAGTAAATTTCATATTTTTCTGATTTTCTTTTGATTTATTGGAATTATTTTAGTGAAAAAACTCATTTTTAGCCTTTAAAAATTATTGTTAAGCTTTGAAATTCAATATCTTTATTTAGAAAATCAAGAAAAATATTCTAATTATTCATAAGTGATTAGGAAGCAATTTAGAACATTTCCATGAATTTTGTTATTTTTGTGTTTTTATCAATTTTTAATTATTTTAAATATTTAAAACAGGTTAAAAATCAAGTTTTTATTCTAAATATTATTTTATTTATATAAAATATCCCTGATCACAGAGAACTAAAGACACTGAGTTTCATAATTTTTTGAGTTATATTTTGATTTTTAAATAAATCTTTTAAGTGTCAAAAGTGATATTTATCTTTAACAATCAACTTAAGTTATTAAATAAACTCAAAATATTTTGAAATTTTTATAATGAGTTCTCCAGATTTGAAACCACAGTGGAGATCAAAAATCAAGTCATTTAAATGTTTATATTTTCTAAAATTAATTATTTTAGTGATTTAGTGTTTGTAAAATTTAAGTGCATTTAAAATGACTTGACCCATGGAATTATATCCAAAAGCTCCTCTAGTTATAGTGGAGCTTCCAAAATTTTCTTAGAATTTTCTAATCAATATGCTAATTTCCATGATTATTTTAAGGAAATATTGTGCAAGATCTTGAAAAAATATGTATCTCTGTATAGGAACCTCCTCTGACTTTGGAAAAATCAGAGGATGTTTCCCTTGACAGAGGCTACAACATGCCAAAATTTCAAGACAAGGTGATGTATCAATATGCATGGAGCATTAAATGATCCTAAACAATGTTTAATTAATTAAAAATATTTTATGCACCAATTGGACTTGAAGTTTATTCCACACTATTCTCCTCTGTTCACTAATTTTATTCCAAAAATTCATGGAGCAAGAGGGTATTTTTATTTTATTTTTGTGATTTCTCTACACAAAGTTGTGGATTTTTGAAGTTTAGGGATTTTAAATAAATAGAAAAGGCCCTATTTTTCTACTTATCCACGCGACGCCATGTAGATCCTAGGCAGCTCTGAAACTCCACGTGGCGTGCTCCTATTTGACGTAGTCGTCCACGCCAGCAGCCACGCGTCCTGCTGTTTATGTAAAGAAGAATTGTCTGGCTTCATCTTGGCCATCCATTTGATACAACGCGCGATCGGACGGCGCATGGGCATCGTCCCCAATGGCTTAAGCCGAGAGCCGTCCACCTTCAAGGCTTATGATCTCTAGCCTATGCTCAACCATATCACTTTGGGTTTGATCCTATGAACTCGACTAAGTGAGACGAACACATCCATAAGGTAATCATGCAATTAAATTAAGCCTAACCAAATGTAGAATCAAAATAAGCACGGGAGGGGGAGAATTTTTATACCCTGCTCTGAGAAGTGAAGCTTCAATCAGAGGGTCTTGGCACGTTCGTTGGGGTCCAAGGAGGCTAGATATTAAGCCTCTTACTGTGGTGTATGGCCTAGGTATGAATTCGACTAAGCTCGATTTCAAGTGTTGGTTTAGAGCTGTGGTGGAGGCTATTTCAGAGGGTAATTTGATGGGGCTTTGTCTACTCTTGCTGTTGTGAAGGTGTGGGCACAAGCAATTGAAGTTTGGTGGAGTTTTGAGAGATGTCCTGTTTCTGCCCTAATTTTTAAGCTCAAAATTAGGGCTATACAGTGGGAATCAAGGCAATGGAGTGATTGGAATGGGCTGTGGAGATCCCAAGAAAGCTTTGTGAGTGATTTGGGAAGCTCTCTCTTAGAAAATTTTAGCACACCTCCCATGGCCGTGGAGGTGAGTTTTTATAACAATGGCCATGGGGTGGCTCTCAGGGCACAAG
>NW_018230259.1:54258-61608 GCF_001263595.1 Phalaenopsis equestris | reverse complement strand
TATATTATATATATATATATATATTACAAAAGTTTATCTTACGTGCATATTTTGATTTATATTTATGTTTATATATATATATATATGCTATTTTTATTTATTTATTTTTTTTTGCAGAAAGGAGCCTCTTGTGTCTCCCTCCATGTTGATTACTTAAATTTCATCATTACATCCAAAGATTGGGTTACAGCAGGGAGAAGAGAGAGTAAAAGGAAACATCAAAATGGAAAGTAAGTTAAAGTAATACAAGACATGTCTAAAACTAGAAAAAAGAGAACTTCTAGCTCCTAGCAATTCTGAGGTAAGATATATGTAATTTGTCACCCTTTATCAAGTGAGCCAGAATCTGTGTAGGGTTAGTAGCAATAGTTACTCTTTAGGATTCAACACCTTCAATAGCTAGATAATTAGCTGGTTTGTTGCCCTCCTTGTAGTTAAAACAGTAGTTAACTTGTATCTCCTTGGTGATATGTTTTATCTTTAGAATCCACTGTTGGATATGCCATGGGGGGAGAGCCTTTACCTATTTACCTATCATGTACTCAATCAGCATTGAGGAATCAACCTCAGCTTGGAGTGGTGTCCAACTGTTGATGGCAGCCATTTTAATGGCCCAGTAAAGAGCTGTTGTCTCAGCTTTCAGGGCATCTTCAACATTAATTGGAGCTTTGAAGAACATTTTGCATGAGGTTTTTCCCAATAAACCTTAATAACTTTTTTGCAAGTCTGATCCTTGCTTTGGTTAATTTTTAGGATGTTTGGAAAATCCTTCCAGCTTTTTGATATAAGCAAGACAATTAGCCTCCACTGTTTCAGTAGTCACAGTTTGTTCTTCATTCATGTTTTTGTTCCTTGCGTTCCATATGAACCAAGGAGTGATGAAAGGGATTGAACCAAGTTTGATTATTTACCAATCTTACCAGCACTTCTTCAGTTGTTCCCACCCCCAAGTTAAGAGTGTTGATGTGGAAATTAGTTATCCAGGAGCTCCAAACCTTCCCAAAAAAATCACACTGAAAAAACAAATGAGTAGATGTCTCTTCACTGCTCTGACAGAGTTTTCATTTTGAAGGTCCCTTTAAGTCCTTTAGCTTGAGAATATCATTTGTAGGTATTAAGTTATTTAGCACTCTCTAAGAGAAGAAGGCCATAGAGGGGGTTAGGAATTTGTTCCACAAATTCTCTTCCCAAGAATTTTCCTCCCAGGTGAACAACAGATTATAAATAGCTTGGGTCACACTTGGAGTGGAGTTAGCTTTAATAATCACCCTATCTTTTTTATTTCTGTCAAATTGGATTTTTGATATATTTCTCATTAAGTGTTCTGTAACAATATTTTGGATTGCTTCCTGAGGCCAATTCTGCCCCTCCCAGCAATCCTTCACCATGAGGTTTTTGTCCAACTTATCATCCAAGGGTTCAATTGTATTCTCTGGGCACCATTTGTCTTGCCAGAAGTTGATGTTTCCTTGTCCCATCTCCCAAGTGTATAATTTTTTAGCTTGTTCCTTCATTTTCAACATCTGTTTCCAGGTCTTACAATCCCCTAGTTTGGCCCTCACCGGGTTAGGGTATTTTGTTCTGCAATATTTGGAGTGCATGAAGTTGGTCCAAAGGTTGTCATTCTGTCTGAACTTTGCAGCCAAAGTTTGCACATGCTAATTTTGTGTAAATAATGAAATTCCTTGAAGCCTAAACCCCCAGCATATAGAGGTTTGGCAGCTTTCTGCCAGCTGGCCCAGATCATTTGTTTCCTTTGCCCAGACCACAAGAATCTGTTGAAGGTTCTTTTTAACATGAGTTGAGTACTTTTCTTCATCACAGCCACTTGTAAGGTATATAAGGGGAAGGTGGTTAAGATGCTTTTCAGCAAGGTTATTCTGCCTCCATTAGACAGGAAGGAATGAAGGAATTTGTGCCTCCATTAGACAGGAAGGAATTTGTCCACCCTTGGAGGGTAGCAATGGTTTTATCCACAATTTGTTTGTTCCTTCCCTTAGTATTCCTTCCCTTAGTAAGATATACCCCCAAATATTTGAAAGGGGTATCCATAGCTTTGAAACCAGTGAGCTCTAATGTCCACTGTTTGCAGGTAGTAGAGTATTTCTTATTGAAGAGGATGTGGTTTTTTTCTTTGTTCACTTCAAGGCCAGAAGCTTGCTGGAATTTTTGCATATCAGCATACTGGTTTTTTATAGCATTTTTGTTAGTCCTAGAGAAAATCAGGATGTCATCAGCATAAATAAGGTGGCTAATGTCTTGTTCGGATCTGTTGAGATATATGTTGTAATCTTTTCTGTTCCCGGGTTTATCTATAATTTTTGACAGATAATCCAGTGCCAGTATAAAGATGGTTGGAGATGAGAGATCCCCTTGTCTCAAACCCCTATTAGCCTTGAAAAAACCATGGGTTTTACCATTAATTAAGACAGTGTTAGCATTTCCTTCAAGCCATCTTTGGATGATGTTGCTGGAGTCTTTTGTAAATCCCCTAGCCTTCATAATCTCCATGATGAAGTTCCAATTGATCATATCATAAGCCTTTTTAGATCCATTTTAAAGATCATGTTGCCCCCTCTGCAAGGTTTATCTAAATCCAACAGAACCTCTTGAGCAATCATAACATTATCCCCAATGCTTCTCCCTTTCACAAAAGCTGCTTGTTTGGGACTAATAAGAGGATGAAGAATAGGTTGAATTCTGAATACCAAAACTTTGCTTATAATCTTACTGACAATGTTGGTGAGGTTAATAGTTCTGTAGTTACTTCAATAATCTTTTAGTGAGGATTTGGGGACAAAAATAATGGTGCCAGTATTGAAATAATCTTGTAAAGGTTGCCCCTTAAAATGGTGTTGGATAGCTTCAACAATCTCTAACTTGATGACCTCCCAAGCCTTCTTATAGAAATCAGCAGTGAACCCATCAGGACTTGCTATTTTGCCACTATCAATAGAGAAAAGGGCTTTTTTAATTGCTTCCTCTCCACGGGTTTCAGCTAAATTTATCCTGGAACAAAAATCCTTCTCATATTGGAACAATTCAGCTTCCACTTGTTATCTTCCAGTTAATTCACACTGCATTAGGTCTTTACAGTAGTCCACAACGCTCTCAGCAATCCCTTGAGCATTGAGCATCTCTGATCCAATTTATCTCTGATCCAATTTCCCTGGTTGTCTCTAATAGAGTGGATGGTGTTGCATTTTCTTTGTTATTTAATGAAGGCATGATAAAATTTAGTGTTTTTGTCTCCATCAATAAACTTGTATTTGGACTACATTCAGTAACTTTTCATTGGCTTCCAGGACGAATGATTCTCCCACCTGACCATTGTTGTGTTCTTTCTCCAGAAGTTGAAGCTCTTTCTCAGCCTGTTCTACTTCTGTCAGAATGTTCTCAAATGTGCTCCAATTCCATTTATTGAGAGCTTTAGAAGTCTTTTTTTGTAAATTACACAGCTTGATTAGAGGGTTTTTATAATCAAAATTCTTCCAATTCTACTTTACAATCTGAATGAACTCTCTTTGGCTTGACCAAACATTGAGGTATCTAAAGGGAGGTCTGCTGTTGTGTTCATTGGCAGAGATGGAAATTAACATAGGTCTATGATCAGACCCTACCAAACTAAGATGAGTGACATTTGTTTGCAAATAATTCTGTATCCAGCTGTCATTAGCCAGTATCCTGCCCAATCTTTCCCAAATTTTCCCCCTTCTCCAAGTGAACTCAGGTCCATTAAACCCAAATCAAACAGCCCAGCAGTATTCATGTTGTCATTAAACTTAGTTATATTTCTAATGGATGGATTTCTTCCCCCCTTTTTTTCAGCAGGTGAAGCAATGCATTTCAAATAGTAGGTGAAGAAATGCAGTTGAAATCTCTTCCAACAATCCAGGCAGTATTAGTCAAACTTATAATTTAGTGGATCTCCTTCCACAGTTCATGTCTGATTGTTTTAGAGGATCCAGCATAAACAAAAGTGGCATAATCAAATTGGTCTGCCATGTTGAAAGAGCAGTGTATAAATTGTGAGTGATTGAGCAAAACCTTGCAGTTCATTTCATTTCTACTCCAAATCCATATCTTATTGTTCAGATTAGCGGTAAAGGAGAACTTTGGGAAGGATTTGACATATTTCTGAAGATTTTGGTGAACCAAAGGTTCAAGAATAACCAAGCACCAGCACTTGTATTTCTTAATTAAAAATTTTAACCTTTTTAAGGAAGGGAGATATGCAATCCCCCTTATATTCCAACATAGCATATTAATCATGTTGTTGGGGTAAATAGAATGAGGGTTGGGACCTATATCTTGTCCTTCCCCTAGTTGTTTGAGAATTATTTTTTCTTTGGTCCTTCTGCTGTTCCACATTCTTTGTTTCAATTTCTTCTCTGATCTTCTTCTTCTTTTTTTTCTGTTGTGTTTGCCATTCACTTTCCATTGAGTATTGTATCTCTTGTATCATTTTCTCTGAAGATGTGGTGCACTTCATTTTACTGCTTGTGGACCCCTCCTTATTCCCTTTGTTTTGTGGGACTTGTCCCAAATTTTCTATTTCTTGGCTTGGGTGATTGCTGACTTTAGTGACCTCTTCCAATTCAACATCTATAGTTCTTTCATTGATTTGTATTCCTTCCTCAATTTCTATTGGACTTTGCTGTGTTAGAGATCCTACAGGTTAAGTTCCTCCTTCATGCTCCCTTTGATCACCCCATTGTTCTTCAGCAATGTTTGTTGTAATTTTAGTTAAGTTTTTTATCATGCTTGCTTGTTGTATTTCACCATCCTGACTCAGATTGATATCTGCCTCCTCAGTAGCTCCTGGAATTGGATTATTTAGTAGTCTTTTAGTGGGAGGATGTAGTCTTTAGCATTTTTCCTTGGTATGTCCAAACATTTTGTAATGTTGACACTAATAAGCTTTTTGTTCCATGACTACCTCTGGCCAAAAAACTTCTGCTTCATCACCAATCCACACTATTTTTAGCTCAGGCAATGTGATATTCCTTTCTATTAGTATTCTTGCACTTGCTAGTTATGCTTTGTTGTAAGTGGGTGCATCCACTTTGAGAGGAGTGCCAATAGCACTTCCTATGTTGAAAAGGGCATTTAAGTTGAACAGGTGAAGTGGAAGTCCAGGTAATTTGAACCAGATTGGTACCACTGGCGGTTCCTTGGAATGGTCAAAATTTGGTGTCCATTTTAGTATTTTTCATATCAGCTCCAGCAATTCTAATTATCTGTTTGGAAAATACTCTAGCATAATCTTCCTCTGTGGTGAGTTGTATTAGGAGGTGCGTTCCATCAAGTAATCCCAGCTTCCATGAGCCTATAAATTGTAGTGAGTCAAAAAAACCTCTCACTAGCTCCATTTTGGGGTGACCCAAGCTGAATTTGTCAATCAGAGTAAATTGAACTTCCTTGTTGAGATTGTTTAATTCTTGGTTTGAGAAAAAGACAGAAGATTCTCCTTCCTTAAGTCCAATAGGGTGAATGCAAGGTGAAGTACCTTTTTCTGCAGCAGTGTCATGACACGCTTGTGGGAACACAAGTTTTTCCATATCTTGCAGTGTATCCACATTTTTCCCAACCACTCCAGCATAAGTGGATCTAGTCTACTGTGCATTAGTTTCCAAGTCAATAGGGGATGCAATTTTAAAACTCACACTGCATCAAAGAATGACCAGGGCCAGGAGTAAAGGAAACCTTGAGCCTGGGTGAGTAAGAATCAACTCACAGGGACCCTCACATATGGGTGTAGTGTCCCTTGAGGAAATGTTGTGCCACCCTCACATCCTTAGGAAATACAATATACCCGTTTGACAGATTTTGCTGATCCCTTGGTTTTTTATCAAAAAAGAAAAATAAAATTATATATGTATATATATATATATGGAGATCAGGATGCTGGCGGCTAAGGAGGGAAGTGCTCTGCTAGGGTTTCTGGCAGCATGGTGAGCTGCTGGAAGTTTTCCTGGGGGAGATCTGGCTGTTATTTTCTTCAGGGTGCTTTTCTCTCTTCCTCCTACACTTTGGAAGTTTATCTCCATCACTCCTCTCTTAGGCTTTGGTGGATTTTTACTGTTTCATTGGTTTTTCCTGGTTGGTGGGTTTTTACTGTTCCATTGGAGGCTATCTGTTTTCTGCTATCTTTCCTTTCTCCTTTGGTTTTTTCTGTTATCTCTTGGCACTCTTTGTTTTTGTGGTGGTCTCCCTCCCTTTCCTGGTGTTGGGCACTGCTGTGTTGAGGTTGCTGACATGTGGACCTGTTTTGCCTGGTTTTGGTCCTTCTTTTTCTTTGGTTCTCTAGCTCTTTGTCCTCTGGTAAGTGGTTCTAGGGAGTATGGCTACTCCTATCGATTTGGACACTGATGTTCAATGGGCAAAAGTTACTTATGCTGGAGTGGTTGGCAAATCTACTGCCTCCCTTAATGATCCTGAACATTTAATATTCCCATAAAAATTTCATGACACTGCAGCAGGAAAGGGCAACAACCCTTGCATTCACTCCTCAGGTGTCAAGGATGGAGAGCCTGCTGTTTATTTCTCATCTCAAGAAATTATTAATCTCAATGACCAAGTTAAATTTACCTTGGTGGGGAAATTTCTTCTTGGCCACCCTAAGATGGACTTAGTTAGAAACTACTTTGAATCTCTGAAATTTAATGGTGATTGGCAAATTGGAATTCTTAATGAAAGACACCTACTTTTACAACTCTCTGGAGAGGAAGCCTATGCTAGACTCTTTGCAAAATAAGCCATCCAAATTGGAGGTACCACAATGAAAATTCTGAAATGGGATCCTGATTTTGACCCTAGTAAGGAACCTCCAATAGTTCCTCTATAGTTTAAACTACCTGGCCTCCCAATCCATTATTTCAATCTCAATGCATTATTCAATATAGCATGTGCTATAGGGAGACCTATGCAGGTGGATGCTCCTACTTACAGTAAGGCCAGACCTGCCCTAGCCAGAATTCTTACTGAGGGAGATGTTACTTTCCCTGAAATCAATAGAATTTGGATTGGTAATGACAGGGAGGATTTCTGGCAAACAGTGAAGCTAGAATAAAAGCCATACTATTGTCATCATTGTAGGATGTTGGGCCACACCAAGGATAGATGCTTTAGGCTTCACCCTCCCCCAAAGAAGACAGTGGCAAATCAGGGAAGGCACACCCAACCTATTTCCTCAGAAGGCTTAATTCGTGTAGACCCCCCTCCAACTGGGAATTTGGATGATATGCTAGAAACACCTAAAAGCTCTACTGCTCCTCTTGTCTCCACAGACCCCCCAGATACTTCCCCCAGCCTTTTGACGGAGGAGGTAGGAGGTAAATCAAATAAATA
>NW_018230259.1:37566-54084 GCF_001263595.1 Phalaenopsis equestris | reverse complement strand
TCAATCTGAAGTACAGAAATTAAGAGAGGGTAATATTGGGTTCATAGAAACTTTGAAAATGGGGGGACCTCATCATTCCAGAGGAAGGACCAGATCAAGATCTCAGCCTTCCCCCCACAATAATAATCCCCCCAATGAATAATATGCTTTGTTGGAATATCCGGGGCATTGCCCACCCTCAGTCTTTAAAAAGACTGATCTATCTCAATAAAAAACACAAGTTGTGGTGCTTTACTATACTTGAACCTTTGGTTCAACATAATTCTCAGTGAATTCTCCAAAAATTCCCTGGTTTCTCACATTATGCTAGCAAAAATAATAAAATTTGGTTCTTTTGTAGGAAATAAATTCAATGGAGCATTATTATAGACCATCATTAGTTCATGCATTTCTCCCTGATTGTACAAGGACATTTGGAGTATGCCACTTTTGTTTATGCTGACAGTCTGAAAGCTGATAGATAGGAATTATGGGAAGGCTTACATCTCATCAACCAAAATATGAACTCCCCTAGGATAGTGGGGGAGATTTTAATTGCATCTTTGATGCAGCTGAGAAGTCTTTAGGGAGACCTCCCAATTTCTCTAAACTGACTTATTTCAATGATCAAATACAGCAAGCTGGTTTGTTTGATTTGGGGTACCAGGGCCCTAAGTTCATTTAGAAGAGGGGTGCTATATGGGAAAGACTAGACAGGATGTTAGTTTATGACCGCTGGCTGAAACACTA
This sequence comes from Phalaenopsis equestris, assembly GCF_001263595.1. Lineage (NCBI taxonomy): Eukaryota > Viridiplantae > Streptophyta > Magnoliopsida > Asparagales > Orchidaceae > Phalaenopsis > Phalaenopsis equestris. The sequence goes on along the minus strand of NW_018230259.1, from coordinate 53,355 downwards.
TCTCCTTACTTTTGTTACCCACCTAGCCCTCACTTGTTCTGACCACAGACCTCTCCTCATCTCCATAACATCCCTAGTTACCACTTCACCCCCACCCTCCTTTCAGGTACCTAGACATGTGGTCTACCCACCCTCTTTTCCATAACTGTATTGCCTCTAACTGGTTGGGTATTGAACACCCTGACCCTTTTATCAAGCTTAGCCTTCTGCATCATAAAACCAGCAAAGCCTTGAGGAGATGGGGTTGGGAAACATTTGGTAATGTGTTTTCCAATGTGTTGTCTACTGAAAAAGAGGTTGAGAGACTTGAGGCCGCTGCTCAAAATAACCTTGCCACTGAAACTGATCTGCTGACTGCCCAGTCTAATCTGATTAAAGCTATTGATATTCAGGATCTGATACTCAAACAAAAGGCTTCTATAAGTGGTTTCTCTGAGGGGACAGAAACACCAAGTTTTATCATGCCTACATAAGTTATAAGAGGAAATGTAATACCATACATTCCATAATCTGCAAGGATGGCAGGTGGCTGAATGATAATGATCTTATTGCAAAGGATGCTGTTAATTTCTACAGCTCTCTTTAAAACTCTTCTGTTGATCTTTATACTGAATATGATGATTTCTTTGCTGAAGAATCCAATTACACTGGTCAACTTAACCTCATTGAACCCCCTTCGGTTGAGGAAATTTGGCAAGCTTTAAGCAGTATTGATAGCTCTAAGGCAGCTGGCCCTGATGGTTTTACAGATGACTTCTACAAATAAACTTGGCACATCATTAAGGGGGAGGTGGTGGAGGCATTTTTGAGATTCTTTAAAGGAGTCAACCTCCCCAACTATTTCAGTAACACTTCTATTGTGCTAATCCCTAAAGGGGAATTACAAAAAACCTGGGAAAAACACAGGCCTATAAGCCTGACTTCTGTCATCAGCAAACTCATCAGCAAGATCATTGTGAGAAGGCTGCAACCTCACTTAGACAAAATCATATGCCCTAACCAAACTGCCTTTATTAAAGGTAGATCTATTAATGATAATGTGTTGTTGGCACAGGAACTCACTTTGGGTCTTGATAAAATCAGCAGAGGAGGAAACCTCATATACAAATTAGACATTAAAAAGGCCTATGATACCATTGACTGGAACTTTATCTTTGGTATGCTCACAACTAGAGGATTTCAGCATGAATTTAGAAATCTTATTCAAAGATGGCTTACCAATAATAACCACTCCATCCTTATCAATGGCCAACTCCAGGGGAATTTCACAGCTTCTAGAGCACTAAAGCAAGGTGATCCACTTTCTCCCACTATCTTTATTATTGTCATGGATTACTTTTCTAGAATGCTTGACAGGAACATTCTCAACAATCAATATTCCAGATTTCACCATAGATCCAATTTAGCTATCTCACATCTCATGTATGTTGATGACATAATGATATTCTCCAATGTTCATAAGCTAGCTGTGAAGAAGGTTTAAAATGCATACAACATTTTCAGAAACAATCTGGAATGGAATTTTGTCCTACTAAGTGCCAACTTATATTTAACAAGAGGACTTCTCCAAATACCAAGCACTGGATCTCCAGTTACACTGGCTTCTCCACTGCTAGGGAACCTGTAGGGTATCTGGGAGTTCAACTCATTAGGGGAAGATCAAAGTTGACTCAATTTGATGAGATCCTATAGAAAATTCAGAGAAATCTATCCAGTTGGTCTCATTCCTTCTTGTCTAATGGGGGAAGGATCACTCTTCTAAAAAGTATCCTGACAACCTTGCCCTCTTATATCCTTTAAACTAACTACCTCAAGAAAAGCACCCAAATCTAGTTGGAGAGAGTTTTTAACAGATTTTTATGGGCTGGTCAAAGAAAGCAGTTACACTGGGCTTCTTGGCAGAAGGTTTCCAAACCCATTTCAGCTGGTGGGTGGGGTTCAAGGGGCTCCAACAAGTTGTAAATATTAATTTCTGCAAGATGTGGATTCAATTCAGAGCACAAACTTCCTTGTGGGCAAAATTCATGTATGTTAAGTATTGTAAGGGAAAACACCCCTCCCTTATCAATAAAAAGCTGGGAGACTCCAAAATTTGGACAAACATGCTAAAATTCAGAGAGCAAGCTGAAGACATGTACATTTGGGATTTGGGGAATGGTAAAGTGAACTTTTTGCTTGACAACTTGTGTCCTAAAGACTGGATTGGGGCCCCCCCTCCAGATTTTAACCCTTAGCTCCTAGCCAGTGACTTCTGGGATGGGGACTCCTGGGATGTTCCTGAGCTCCAATCTCTCATTCAGGAGCCTCATTTATCTCTAGTCACTGGAATTGTGTTTGCTAAAGACAGAAAGGATAAGGTCATTTGGCAAAGTTACACTAACCAAAGCCTGGCCAAAGCAATTTATGCCAAGTTAAATCTCTGGGAGAATGTCAATTGGGGTGAGGTCATCTGGAACAGATTCCTATCCCCCTCCATTTATCCCCCTCCATTTCTCAGATTCCTATCCCCCTCCATTTCTTTCTTCTGCTGGAGATTCTTCAACAACCTCTTGCCCACTGATGATATTCAGAAACTTAAAGGATTAAGAGGACCCTCTAGATGTTATCTTTGTCTGAAAAGTGAGGATACATTCAACACCTATTTTTCAAATGTAAATTTGCTCAAGAGGTGTGGAAAGAGCTCCTTATTGGGATAAAGAAGGACCTTTTGGACAAGGACTAGACTAGTCTCTATGCTGTTTGGCATAGCTGGAGAAGTACACAGGAGGAGTCTGTCCCCTTCATTGTGGCTTGGTTCTTGTGGATGGGCGGGAACAGCAACAAAGGTTCTTGTGGATGGGTAGGAACAACAACAAACATGATGATAAGAGTATCCAAAACAACAAGGTAACCAGAAACTGTGTTGCCTATCTAAATAAAATTTCTCAGCTTAAGAACTGTCCTAGCTTAAATATGGCCCAGACCAGTAACACTATCAATCATAACGGAATTGAGACTGTCACTTAGAACCCTCCTGATAATCTAACCATGAAAATAAACACTGATGACAGCTTCTCTAAATGAGGTGCTGGGGTGGGAGGGGTTTTTAGAAACTCCACCAGTAATTGTCTACTTTTCTTCCATGCTCCCACTGTGGCAATTAATGCCCTTGAAGCTGAGCTTATTGCTATCTACTGGGCCCTTACTTTTGCAAAAAAGGCATCTTCGCAGAAACTCTGGATTGAGGTTGACTCTTCACAGCTTCTCTCTTTGTTGAGCTCTGATAAGCCATCCTCATGGCACCATATGCATTGGAAGAAAAAAATTGGCAATCTCTTCAAAAGTCTCACTATCCATATGTCCTTCATCTACAGAGAGGGTAACCAACCAGCCAACTGGCTTGTCAGACAAGGAACCTTTGCTAACTCTATTTCTGTTGATACAACACCTCCTACCCCCCTTGCCCTCCTACTTCACGGTGACAAGCTGAAGATCCCCCACCTCAGAGTCAAACCAAGGCCACTTAAAGAGTTTTAGTGCTTTTTTTGTTTGCTACTTTTGTTTTTTTTTCTTTTCATTTGTAACTTTTTTGGAAACTTTTGATCAAACTGATCCCATATCTTTCAAAGTTTAGATGAGAGATCACTACACCTCAAGCTGTGTATCTATCTTGTGAGATAGACACATGACTTGATAGTGAGGCTCAATCAAATAAATAAAGAAATGTATAACATACGTTTTGTCTACAAAACAATTTTATTATAAGCTAACAACTTCCCCTATATGATATAAAATTTTAAATAGGGTTTATATTAAGTTAGGTTCTTGAAAGTTTCCTATAAAGACAAGCCCTTATAGTTAATTACATCTTAGATAGTTGAAGACGTCTAAGAAAACTCTCGATAAAAATAAGGGAATATTATCTTCAGGAGTTTCAATGGATAGGTCTTTTCAAAGAGGTCAAACAAAGAGGTGTGAAAGGGGAGTGGTTCAAATTTGGAATATTATTTTTGGAATCTAAAGGAATAAGAACTAGGAGATTTCATGGATCCTAAGGATAACCTTGATAACTTCCCAAGCTATCCTACTATTTGGCTTTAATTTAGAGGAGATTTATTTGGCTTTAATTTAGAGGAGAAATATTTAAATGTTTCATCCTACAAATTTTATTAATTAGAACTTACATTCATATGAAACGATCACACAAATAGCCTTAAAGATGTGAGGATTTAGATTTTGATAAATGACAACATCGCAATCCTAAAATAGGTTAAGGCTTAAATTGTATAGCAGGGCTACACAAAGGCCTGAAGAAAAGTTAAGGATTGATGTTGCACTAGGCAAACAACCTCAAAATCCTATGGCTTATTTTTTAATTCTAAGGAATTTTTTAGTTGGTGTAGACATGTTTTGCTATTTAAGATGGTCATGCTGCCCACAATGCTAGCTCCAAGCTTGCTAGCTCCAAGCTCCTTGCAAGCTCCTTGTCATGGTGAGTTTAATTTTTCTAATGTGTCAAGTCATGATTTCAAATCAAGTGTTTCCTACGGTCATGGTTATTTAAATATTATGGGGGATGTTAAATTTGATTAGAGCAACACCAGTTAGGATCCACGGTTCCTTCATTCTGGTATCACTATTTTCTTTTAAATTTACTTAGCTTAAACAAGTTGTGAAACCCATTTAAACTAGGGCGATCTCGTTAACAACCATAGGTTACCTCCTCCGAGGGAATCCTGTAAACTTAAAAAGACATTTTATGTTTAGTCAAATTTCAAAGGATTTATGATTATCTTTGAAACAGTTTTTTTTAGGTTTTGAAAATGTTGATTAATTTTTGAAAAAGTTGTTTTGAATTTGCAAGTGAAGTAAATAACTCACCTCAAGGAATTTATAATAGAAAGTAAAATGACAAAAATTTGCAAGTGAAATTAAGTAACACTATTAAAGCGTACCTATCATCTTCTAGGCATTCCTCTTCTAGGCAATCCTGCTGAAAGATTAGATTTTACAAAATGTACATAGTCTTGCAGAAATTTAAATAAATTTCAAGAGTAGATGAAGGTGTATCTATAAACTCCGAACTATGATTTATTGAGTCCCAAAAGATCTTAATGAATGATTTTAGAACAAAATACAGTAAGTTCAATTTGTCCTTTAAAATATTCAACAGAATATAAAGTTTTCGAGGAATGGCCCTGAATTGCTTTAAAGGCCCCTTGAAATATTTGAGCTCATTTTGAACTTATCATATTATTCTACTAGTCATCCAAGGTCAAATTAAAATTACCCTATTACTCGGTAAACTTTGACATTTTAATCATCTTGAGGACAAAGTATTCAACTAATCAATTGATATTTTACTTAAAAGTTATGTAGGTGAATGTCCCTAAGGCAAGTTTCACTCATTAAGGACCATTGTACCCACCACTAAAGTTGGGCTTTGGGATGTTAATCATCAATCATATTATCTTCTAAATCCCATTAAATAAGTATTAAAATCAACCCTAGATCACCACCAAGCCCTTTAATAAATCTAATGAGAAAAAGATTAGCAAATATTAAAATTTTAATTTAGATGATATGGATTCTGATTAAAAGAAGTCATGTTATCATTAATTGTGGACTTAATCATAAGTGAAACATCATCTCCTTAGCTTAAGCCCATCACATAGAAATCATATAATCTTAATTAACTTCCAAATCTGATAATTAAGAAAATTCATAAATTTATTCTTATTATGGAAAAGGTGGCAAGTTAGTTTCTACCTTTTTCCCATTATATTTCAATCATCCAAACATATTCATTAAGATCAAAATTACCCATTTTCCCTTTGGTTAATCTTAAATTTTCATTAAGGAACCAAAAGCCTAAAATGACCACTTTACTCTTAGAACTCTTCACCTCATAACTTATGAAGCATAATTCAAGTGACTTAAGAGATTTTAGAATACCCTATCCATAGAGTAATTAAAACATTAGAGGAGAAAATTGTGATTTTTTTAAATTAATATTTAATTTAAATAATTATTTTAACCTAAAAAATAGGATTTTCAAAGTTAATTTATTTAATCAATCAAAATAAAGTTTTTATTTTATGAGAAAAGTATTAGAGATTCCCTTAAGTCAGAGAAAACACTTAGGTAAAATTCTATGTTTTTCTAATTTGTGTTTTAATTTAATTTTGTAATTATTTATTGGTTTTTTAATGATTTAATTAAATGGAAAATTTTATTTTAATTATCAAAAAAATTTTTTACAATTTTATTAAACCTCCCTAAGGCTAGAGAACTCAAAGAAAACAAATATTATATTTTTATGATTTTCAATTTAATTATAGTAATTATTTTAAGGAGAAAATAAGGGAAATACATTTTTAAGCATTTGGAGATTTATTTTTAGCTTAAAAAAATTAGGAAAAGTATTTTAATAAGTCCTAAATGATTAGGGAACCATTAGGAACATTTTGAAATATTTTTGTATTTTTGGAAATTTTAATTATTTTTATTGTTTTTAGTTCAAAATAAAGCTAAAAAATCAAGTAATTTATAAAAAATTACTTTTATTTTTTCTAAGTCTGCTAATCACAAGGAACTCACAAAACCACTTTTCATAATTTTCCTAAATGTATTTAATTTAATATAATTTTTTTGTTCAAAAATATAATGTGTCTTAAAAGATCAACTTTAGTGCTTAAACTTAATCAAATAATTCTGAAATTTTTACAATTGATTAAAATGATTTTTACACACAATGTAGAATTGAATTTTTATTATTATTTAATTTAAACTAATTAATAAAAGACATACACATTCAATTAATTATAGAAATTTACAAAATTATTTAAACCCTCATAATATTTTTTTTAAGCTTCTCTGACCATAAGAAACCTACTAAATATTGTCACATAATTTTTCAAGTGGTATTTCAATTTATATAATTAGATTAAGCATAGAGATGTCCTCTGACTTATGAAACATAGAGATGTCCTCTGCCTTATGAAAAATCAGAGAACAATCAGAGAACATAGTCTCTATCAAGAGGAACAAACCCTCAAAATTTTAAGCCATGGTGAGCAGAGCTTAGCCATAATGAATTAAAATACCACAGAGAGTATTTAATTAATTAAGAATCAAAGAGTTGTCAAATAATTTTTATTTTTGGTCCACATTATTCTCTTCTATTCACTGAGTAAGAGGGTTTTTTAAATTTATTTTTATGATTTTTCTATGAAAGAATATAAATTTTTCAATTTCTCATATTTAAATAAATCCAAAAAAATCCATATTTTTCTACTTAAACACGTGGTGCCACCTCAACCTCGCCAACTCCAAAGTCTCCATGCAACGCTCTACTATTCGCTGTCGCCAACCACGTAGCCGCCTCGTCAGCCTGCCTTTTTGTTCCATCCACTAGTCCAACGTGATCTCAACCGTCCATGATATAAATGCAAGATCAGATGGCATCCGTTTATCATCCTCAAGTGACCTAACCCGTAAATCCTTCACAATAAATCCTTATGATCTCGAGCTAGACTCAACCAAATCACTTCAAGTTTGTTCTTATACCTTCATCTACTCAAGATGAACATATCTATATGGCATATACGGTATGAAATATAGTAAATATGTATGGAGAATCAAATGAAGCTTCGTTTAGGGTTGATGCTCAATACCATTGTCTGAGAGGCGAGGCCTCAATCAGATGACTTTAGCAGCTTCAATTAGGTCCAAAAAACCTCTAGATGAAGTCTTATGCCCTGATTAATTAACTAGGTATGATTTCGATCAAAGTGGATTTTAGGTTTTGATCAAAATCTATGTTAGGGGCTCTCTGTTATGGGGCTTTGTGGGGAATTAACTCCTCTCACTCAGAGGATGGTGTGTGCATAATTAATTGGAGTTTGGTGGACTGTGGAGTTATAGGGAAATTTGTCCTGGTTTTCCTTGAATTTTGAACCCAAAATTGAGCTCTCACAATTGAAATCCAGAAGGAAAAAATGATGGGCTTGAGCTTAGGAGTTCTTGAAGATTGCCTGGAAGCAATTGGGTAGGATCTCCCCAAGGAAATTGGATTGCCTTATGTTTTGGCCATTAGAGAGTGGTTTAAATAAAATGGCTTAGGGTAGCTGCCAGGGCCAATTGGTGGGTGCAAAACAATGCTTATGTGGAGGGTTTAAAAGTGCCAAAGCCAATTGGAATTGACTAGCTGAGATGGGTGAGTTTGGGTTTAAATGGAGGCATGGGGCACTCAAATTTTGTGTTTTCTGGTGACTAGGGTGGCTGGCCAGAGTAGGGGAGGTGGTCAGGCAGCCAATTGAGCCAAGGGGATATTTAATTAAGCTTAACTCCTAATGGTATGGCATGATGGAAAGTATATTTTTGGCTTAGAACTAAAAAAAGGATAAAATCCCTTAAATCAAGGGACCATTGGTCCATCGCTCCCCCCATTGGCCCAGCGCTCCCATAGGGTGGGCTAAGTGAGTCTAGCCTAGTCACTAGGTTCTAAAAGTGGGCTGTAGAAGCTTTGTCTTGGTCAATTTTAGTGCATGGGTTCAATTTGGGTCAATGTGGGTCTAATTGGCTTGAAGTTGGGTTTGGGTTGGGCTAGCCATGACATTGGACTCAATGGATTGATTGATATGGTGTATATGATTGTGACAAAGGGTTTAGAAAAGATTTGTAGTGATTTTGAATTGATTTGGAGGGTCAATTTGAAGGATTTGGATGAATTGATTTGGAGGGTCAATTTGAAGGATTTTGGCCATTTGATCAATTTGGGGATGTTGGGTTAAACTTGAGTTTATGTTAGGCTAGAGTTAGGCTAAGTCCAAATTGAGGGTTCCAAATGGTCTATCAGGATGCTATGAAGAGTTCTCAACATTAACTGGGTGTCAATTTTAGGATTTGGGCATTCAATTTGGTAACATTTGGAGACATGGCTAATTTGGGGCAAAATTCGGGATTTTGGACTAAGTTGATTTTGACTGAAATAGAGGCTTGACCAAGGCCAATTGATGGTTCATTTTGATATGGGGGAGTGTTTTGAAAAATTTATGATGCAAAATTAGGGCAATTGGATAGGTTTGGAGGTTCAATTGAGTGAGATCTTGGTTTTGGGTCTAATTGGGGCTTTTTGATTTGGGTTGAAATTAGATTCAAATGTGGGTCAATTGGGCTTGGATTTGGTTTGAATTGAGTTTGGTCATGATGAATTTGAGTTTATAATTGAAATTGGGGAAAATTGGAATCAAATTGGTGGACATTAGGGGTGAATTGGGGTAATTGGGTCTTTAAGGGCAATTTGAAGCTTTTGGCCAAAATGGGTCAAATTGATCAAACTGGGTTTAATTGAAGGGTCCAAATTGGTTTTAGGGACATTTGAAATGATTATGAAGGTTTTGGAAAAGCTTGGGCCACCAAGGATATTTTGGTAATTTTGGCAAAATGAGTGGTATTTTGGTAATTTTGGGAGGCTTTGTGCAATTTGGGTGATGTTATGTGGTTTAAGATGATTTTTTAAGAAATTTGGCTATTTTGGGTGAAATTGGGAATTTTGGTCAAACTTAGGGTTTTGAGGTGTTTTGGTAAATTGGGCAGATTTAGGAGCAAAAGGCTAAGTTATTTATTTTAGTGAAATTTAGGTGTGGTGAAAATGAGGTGCCAACCACCCTATTTGAGCCATGGATCAATGGAATCTCCATTTGAGTCCTCTATGTACTGTTCTTATCTAAACCCTAGCCTAGGGCTAGTGGGTCTAGGGAACCATCTACATGAGTCTCCCAAAAGATCAAGGGATTAAAGTTAATCAAGTTTGGGTTTAGGTTTGAAAGTGGTGTGTAATGTACAAGTGTGTGAGTGAGAGCAACTAAGACCACACCACCAGAGGGTTGACCCTAAGGCCAACCCTAAAGCAATCCTATGGGAACTCTCCTTGAGCTCCCCTATAGTGGTCCCACCTACTAATTGCTAAATGTTAAGACCAGTATATGGAACTTCAAGTTGACCAAAGAAGAGTTTAGAAATTCTAATATTAAGGGTTCCTTTCTAGTCCTCTAAAAACGGTCAACAAGAAAGTCCTATGGCTAGACCCTAAGCTACTAATGAGGAAAAACTAGACCTCAAACAAAAGTGAGGTCAACACATCTCTAAATAGAGTAGGCCAATAAAATCCATATTTCAAAAATTTTATGAACATTTCTATCATTCCCCAAATGACCATCAAATTCAGCATCATGACTTTTTTGGATAATTTCTTGAATTTCTTTGTAAGGCACACATCATCTCATTATTAAATATTTGCATTGTTTATACAAATAAGGGTCATCCCAAAAATAAGATTTTGCATCATGAATGAATTTTCTTATGTTGTTTTCATAGTCTATATGGTAAAATACCACTAATAATATAGTTTATAATATCAGCATACCATGGTATTTCCCATCCTTTAAAGCTAAAGTTGTTCATCAGGAAAAGTTTCATTTATTTATTTTACTAAATCAAGAATTTCTTCCTGTTCATGTTTGATTTTGAAACCTAGATAGATGATCAGCAATTTGATTATCAGTTTTTTTTCTATCAACTATTACAAATTCAAACTCTTACATCAACAATACCCATCTAATTGCATCAGAAGTATCCATCTAATTAATCTTGGTTTCGCGTCCTTTTTAGACATTAAATATTTTATAGTTGAGTGTTTAGTATGCACAACGCATTTAACTCCAATCAGATATGACCTAAACTTATCAAAAGCATAAACAGTTACTATAAACTCTCTTTTAGTAGTGGTATAGTTAATTTGAGCATCATTACAATTCTTACCAGCATAGTATATGAGTTTAAAAATCTTATCATATATTTTCCCTAACACAGCTCCAATTGCATAATCACTAGCATCACACATTAATTCAAAAGGTTTCTCCCATTTAGGTGAAATAATTATATGAGCAGTGGTCAATTTTTCCTTTAAAATTTCAAAGGCTTTAAGGTAATCTTGGTTAAAGTAAAATTTTGTATCTTTTTCTAGGAGTTGGCACAAAGGCTTTGTAATTTTTAAAAAATCTTTAATATATCACTTGTAAAATTCAGCATGTCTTAAAAAGCTCCTAACTCCTTTTATAGTAGTAGGTGGAGGTAGGTTTGATATTAACTAAATTTTTGAAGGATCTACTTTGATGTCATTTTCTGAAATTTTATGACCAAGCACAATTTCTCCTGCAACCATAAATTGACATTTTTCTTATTTTAATATGATATTAGTCTTTTCACATCATTCTAGAACTTTCTTTAAATGATTTAGACATATTTCAAATAAAGTTCCAAATACAAAAAAATCATCCATAAAGAATTCAATCCCTTTTTCAATTAAATCACTGAAAATTGACATCATACATCTTTAAATATTGCAGGTGCATTACATAATCCAAAGGGCATTCTCCGAAATGCAAAAGTTCCATATGGACTAGTAAATGTTTATTTCTATTGATCCTCTGTAGCAATATGAATTTGATGATAACTGGTATATCAATCTAGAAAACTAAAATATATGTGAAAATATATGTGCCCAGCCAGCCTATCCAACATCTGGTCTAAAAAGGGTAAAGGAAAATGATCCTTTCTAATGGTTGAATTTAATTTTCTATAATCTATACAAGCACTATCTGAAATAGAATATATTATTCCAGCATCTAACCATTTTAAACTCTCTTTCTTAACAACTTCTTTCATCATAAGTTTCAATCTCCTTTGAGGATCGGCTCTTGGTTTATCTTGATCTTCCAATAAAATTCTATGCATACGAATTGAAGGGTTGATTCCTTTAATATCATCTAATGCCCATCCAAAGGCTTTTTTATATCTTCTCAAAGTTTTTAAAAACTGTTGTTGTTGTGTATCAGTTAATTTTGAGGATACTATAACATGTAATGTAGATAAATCTCCTAAAAATGAATACTTTAATTGTGTAAGAAGTGTTTTCAATTCTAGTTCAGGTGGTTTCTCCATAGATGAAATCAAATTCTTATTACTCTTTGTAGGGTCTAACATTTCAAATTTTTCCTGAACATAATCCAAATATTCATTACTCACTTCCATAGATTCATTTTGAATTTTATCCTTATCTTGATATTCCAAATATTGCTTTACAAATTCTTTTTGAAATGTATTCTTGAAATATCTATGGTTTAAATATTCGTTAATATCCATTCTAAAGCATTCAATCACTTGCTCTTTTGCAAGGTATATCATTAATTTTGTAATATTAAATGTAACCTCTTGATCACTAACTCTCATAGTTAGTTCTCCTTTCTGCACATCTATCAAAGCACTTCCAGTGGCAAGGAATGATCTTCCTAAAATTTATCTTCCTCTATATCTAATACAATAAAGTCCACAGGAAAAATAAATTTATCAACTTTTACCAAAACATCTTTTATAACTCTTTTAGGATAGGTAATTGAACGATCAGCTAACTGAAGAGTTACAATTTTAGGTGAAATATCTCCTAAACTCAACCTTCTAAAAATTGATAAAGGTATAAGATTAATACTGGCTTCTAAATCACATAAAGCTTTTCCTAAAAATTTTTCATCAATAGCACAAGGAATAGTAAAACTTTCAGGATATTTAAGTTTTTAAGGAAGCTTCTTCTGAATTACAGCGTTACACTTTTCATTGAGTGCAGCAGTCTCATTTTCTACAAACTTTCTTTTCTTATTAAGTATATCCTTCATGAACTTCACATAGCTTAGCATTTGTTTCAAGGCTTCAACAAATGGAATGTTTAACGTCAATTTCCTCATTATCTCAAAAACTTTTGAAAATTGGTTATCTCTATGTTTCTGCTTCAATCTTTGAGGAAACGGAGGTGATGTTCTTTCTACAGGTATTTTAATTGGTTGGTTTATTAGGACATTCTGACTCAAAATAAGAATCTTCACTAGACTTTCATTTTCCACCTCATCTTTTTCACCACCTCATCTTTTTCAACTCTCATCTTTTTCAACTTTTTCTTCAACTTTTTTTAACTCTATTTTCTAATTATTTTCCACTTCTTAGTTGAATAGCATTAATTTACTCTTTATTTTGATCTTTAGGATTTACTTTAACATTACTATACAACGTTCCTTGATGTCGATTGCTAAGTGTAGTAGCAATACATCCCAATTGATTTTTCATGTTTATAATTGCAGCTCCTTGACTTTTTAATTGGCTTCCCATTTGAAATATCAATTCATCCATTAACAACTATCCATTGACAACTATTTCTCCTTACTCTGTAAATTATTAAAACCTGGAGGGTAATAAGGTTTATAAGTTGGATTTCCTTGATTGTTGGAGTTTCCCAATGGGTTCGCAGTGTTTTTCCCCCATTGTGAAATTGTAGCATTAAGAGTTATTGTTACTCCAACTAAAATTATGGTGATTCTTCCAACCAGGATTATAATAATCGACATAAGGATTATTAGAATGATTATTTATTGCATTTAAGCTCTCATAAGAAGATTGATTTTCTATCATTTGTCCCATTGAGTTTTCCTCAAGTACACGTGATGTCTGAGAATCATTCATTCCATATTGATCTATCTTCTTTGATATAACAGCTATTTGAGAAACTAACATAGATATTGCATCAAAATCGAGAATATTAGCTACTCTTTTTAGATTTACCCTTTCAAAGGCTCATTCAAAATTATTAGTAGTCATCTCTTCAATTAAAGAATATGCCTCACTGAATGGTTTTGATATTAAAGATCCATCAGCGACAATGTCAATTATTGATCTAAGAGATCCAGCCAATACATTATAAAAATTTTGAATTATTAACCAATCTGGCAAAGCATGGTGTGGACACTTCCTAAGGAGATCTTTAAGTCTTTCCCAGACTTCATAAATTATCTACATTACCTGTTATAGTATCCTCAGAATTAACTAATACAAAAGAACAATAATTGTTGAAAGCTTTAAAAGGATATAAGAAAGCCTTTGGATGGACATTAGCTGATATTAAGGGAATCAGTCCTTTAATTTGTATGCATAAAATCTTATTAGAAGCTCAATATGAACCAAGAGCTCATCCTCAAAGGAGATTAAACCCTATGATGAAAGAACTTGTGAAGAAAGAGATTTTAAAATGATTAGATGATGGAATAATATATCTTATGTCAGACAGTGCTTAAGTAAGTCCAATTCACTGTATTCCAAAGAAAGGAGGTGTGACTGGAGTGATAAATAAGCATAACAAATTAATATCAACAAGACAAGTCACTGGTTGGAGAATCTACATAGATTACAAAAAATTAAATTCTATCATTAGGAAGGATCATTTTCCTTTACCTTTTTTGGACCAGATGTTGGATAGATTGGCTGGGCAAAAATATTTTTGTTTTATAAATGGATATACCGGTAATCACCAAATACCTATTGCTTCAGAGGATCAATAAAAAACAAAATTTACTAGTCCTTAATAAAATTTTGCTTTTCGGCAAATGCCATTTGGATTATGTAATGCACCTGCAATATTTCAAAGATGTATGATGTCAATTTTTAGTGATTTGATTGAAAAAGGGATTTAAGTCTTTATGGACGATTTTTCTATATTTGGAACTTCATTTAAAATATGTTTAAATCATTTAGATAAAGTTTTAGAACACTGTGAAAAGAATAATCAGGTATTGAATTGGGAAAATGTCAATTTATGGTTGTAGGAGGAATTATGCTTTGGCATAAAATTTCAGAAAATGGCACAGAAGTAGATCTTGCAAAAATACAGGTTATATTAAATTTACCTCCAATTATTACTATAAGAGGAGTTAGGAGCTTTTTAGAACATGCCGGATTTTACAGGAGACATATGAAAGACTTTTAAAAAATCACTAAACCTTTATGTCAACTTCTGGAAAAATATACAAGATTTGGCTTTAATTAAGATTGTCTTAAAGCCTTTGAAACTTTAAAGGAAAATTGATCACTGCTCCTATAATTGTTTCATTTGATTGGGAGAAACCTTTTGAATTAATGCGTGATGCTAGTGATTATGCAATTGGAGTTGTTTTAGGATAGAGATATGATAAGTTTTTTAAAGTTATATATTATGCTAGTAAGACTCTTAATGATACTCAGATTAATTACACCAACACTGAAAGAGAATTATTATTCTTTGTATATGCTTTTGATAAGTTTAGGTCATATCTGATTGGAGCTAAATGTGTATTGGAGCTAAATGTTGGAGCTAAATGTGTTGTGCATACTGACTATTCAGCTATTAAATATTTAATGCAGAAGAAGGATGTTAAACCCAGATTAATTAGCATTAATTAGATGGGTACTTCTGATGCAAGAGTTCAATTTTGTCATAGTCGATATGAAAGGGACTGATAATCAAATTATTGATCATCTATCTAGGCTAGAACAAAAAGAAACACTTAATTTGGAAAGAGAAATTAATGAAACTTTTCCTGATGAAAGCTTCTATACTGTAAAAGGATGGGAAATACCACGGTTTGCTGATATTGTTAGTGGTATTTTACCATATGGGCTGACAAAACAATGGGCTGACAAAACAACAGACTGACAAAATAACAGAAAAGAAATTCATTTACGATGCAAAATCATATTTTTGGGATGACCCTTATTTATATAAAAAATGCAGAGATTTAGTAATAAGACGATGTGTGTCTTATAAAGAAATTTAGGAAATTATCCAAAAAATTCATGATTCTGAATTTGGAGGTCATTTTGGGAATGATAGAATTGTTCATAAAATTTTATAATCTAGATTTTATTGGCCTAATCTATTTAGAGATGTTA
>NW_018230259.1:30714-37542 GCF_001263595.1 Phalaenopsis equestris | reverse complement strand
ATGTATATATATATATATGTATATATATATATATGTATATATATATATATATACATGTATATATATATATATGTATATATATATATAAACATGTGATCGGTGTCAGAGAGTACGTAATATTTTAAAAAGAAATGAAATGCCTCTAAATTTTAATTTGGAAATTGAAATTTTTTATGCATGGGGGTTGGATTTTATGTAACCATTTGTACCTTCATTCAAAAATATTTATACATTAATTGTTGTGGATTATGTTTCTAAGTGGATTGAAGTAACCGCTTTACCTTGATGTGATGTCGTAGTGTTTCAAAATTTTTAATTAAATATATTTTTACAAGTTACAAGATATGGTTACAAGATATGGAATGCTAAGAGTAATCATTACCGATGGAGGATCTCACTTTAGAAATGCAACAATTGTAAGATAAGTGGAAAGATATACTATAATGCATAAAATTGCAATTGCTTATCATACCTAGACTAGTGGTTTAGCAGAAGTATCTAAGTATCTAATCATAATCATGAAATTAAGAGAAATTTGGAAAAGAGTGTTAATCCTAATAAAATTGATTGGTCTGTAAGATTAGATATTGCATTATGGGCATGCAGGACAGCCTATAAGACACATATAGGAATGACCCCGTATATACTAATTTTTGGGAAGACTTGTCACTTGCCAGTTGATTTGGAGCATAAAGCTTATTGGGTGATAAGAGAATTAAATTTCAATTTGAAAGATGCTGGTGAGAAAATATTATTGCAATTGAATGAGCATGAGGAAATTAGGAATGAATCTTACAATAATGCTAAGATTTTTAAGGAAAAGATGAAAGAATGACATAATCGGAAGATAATTAAAAGACAATTTGAACCTAGACATGAAGTTTTATTATATAATACAAGGTTGAAATTATTTCCTTGAAAATTAGAGTCTAGGTGGAAGGGGCCATTCAAAGTTATAAAAATCTATCCCTATGGGGCAGTTAATATTGAAGACCCCAAGAATAGAAGAATATTTAACGTGAATGGGTATAGATTGAAATCATTTGTTGATGGACAAAGACCAGCTTTTAAAGAGACTGTATTGGGTCAACCAGAATAGGACTGGGAATGTCAGGCTGATGACATGAAACCAAGTGCTTTTGGGTGGCAAACCATATTTATCGTTGTTTAGTTTGCTTATGAGTTTGTTTCGTTTGAAATATTTCACATATATTCATGTTTAGGTCTTTATAAAGTTTGTGTATTTCAGAAAAATATTTAGAAACATCTTTATTTGTCTAATTTTATGAAAATTTTTAGAATTTAATGGATTCAAATCGAAACGGTGAAGTTTTTGGAACTGGCGCCTCATGCGCCAGACTGGCGCACGATGCGTTGAATTCCATAGAGCTGGCGCATGATGCATTGCGGTACCGAAAATGACTACAACATGTCAAAAAAAGTGGGTTTTGGTGGTTTCTTCTACATATAACTCCTGAAAACCGACTCCAAACATATTTTAGGGGGGAAAATGAAAGGAGAGTCACCACTTTTCAAATCCTATGGCTTCCCACTCTAAAAACTCTATTAGATTTGGAATTTTCAACCAGAGAAAGTTCATCAATTTTGATGTACAGAAGTTACATGATAGAGTTCTAGTGAAGAAGAGGCTTATCTAAGAAAAGGGATTTATGAATCAAGGATTCAACACACTGAATACTCGAGTGGAAGAGACTATTACGCAGAGGCACTTGGAAGTGCTTTGTTACACTAATGTCGTAAAAGAATTTTATGCAAATCTTTTACGAGATCAACCAAGGAATGGTTGTTCATGAAGTAAAAGAATTTTATGCAAATCTTCATGGGATCAACCAAGGAATGATTTACGTGAGAGGTAGGTTTGTGCACTTCACTTCTTCAAGAATAAACGAGATGTTTATGATTGAGAATGTCCCTATCTACCATTATGCAAAGTTTACCCCTACCAGAGATAATACGAATGAACTCTACCGCTACCTTCCGCTACCTTACGGACCGCTACCTTACGGATGAAGATGAGAATTGGGAGGCCAGAGATGATGGACATGTAAGTTTTTTATCATAACTTCTAAAGCCTGGAACTTTTTCATTGCATCGAAATTATTGCCTACCATGAAAATTAGTAAGGTAACTAAGGAGAGTGTCATTCTGAACTACTGTATTCATACTGGAAAACATATTGATGTTGGAGCTGTTATTGTGAATTTGGTTTTGGGTTTGATTGTCAATGAATCTATAACTTGACTTGAACATTCATCCACTATTTTTCTACTATGCAGTCAATTGCATGTACCTTATAAAAGTTGGGTAAAAGTGTTTCTTCCTTGGAAGCTGATGGATTCAGAAGTCTATTGCAGCTGTATTAGAATGAGAGATGAAAATGATATGAATGTGCTGATAGATCAAGAATCTCAGAATTTGTGACTTGTTCAGCCCTACTACAACTTGAGTGCACTTTTGAAGAAGATCAAGAAGATTGAAAAAGAGGTGTGGAATCTCATGAATGTGATTGGGAATATTACTGAAATGTTGGATCATCTAGATTGGAGGCTAAAGGAACATTTTGAAGATACTAGGCATATTGAAGATGGTTTGGTACGTATGTTCAAGAAACTGTGTTGGATTGAGGAGGAAAATTCAACTGATGAATTTTCATTTTGACCCTTCTACAACTTATATGTGCACTACCAATCTATGGGAGATATCCAGGAGGACGACAAAGAAGAAGATGTTTGAACATAATTTATGCACGGAACTTCTGTTTAGTATTATTTATTTTAGTTATTTTGTAATGTTGGATTGCATTTCCTTTCTATTGTTGAATATTATATATGTTTATGTTTTGAATTTTGATGTTTAAATTTCAGTGTTAAAACGTTGTTTTGCCTTAGAACACTGAATTTGATATTTTTTGGCTTGAAAAATGTTAGCTTGTAATGGATTTTATAAATAAATGGGAGTTTTTTGTTGTTTGTGAAATTTTTGTGTTAGTGTGATGTTTAATTATTCTTAGAAAGGTTTATTTGAGTCAAATAGAGGTTGATGTAAAGTGGTACGGAGCAAATTTTCATAAAAACCGAAATCTGGTGGTTTTAAGCTCTGACGCATGATGCGTCAGATTGGCGCAAGATGCGCCAAAGGTTTGAACACGCCATATAGCCTAGAAAATCGTAAAATCACACGGAAAAACTCCATTTTTGCTACTTAAGTCATCTCCTACCTCAAGACCCTGGTCTAGGGCATCACATTGTGGGCAAAAGAGAAGGACTCGGAGGCTAAAAACCATAGATTTCATATTCACTTGGTAAGAGCTTCACTTTAACTTAGAAATTTTTTATTTTCACCATGGATTTGGGAGATCCTAAATTTGGAATTTTTGATGAAAAAGTTTAAATAAAACTCATGGTGAAAAGTTTCTTACCAAACAATCCTGCTTGAGGAGTTAGATTTTTTATTTAGCAATTTAATTGCAATTATTTGGATTTTCATAGAATTTTCAAATGGCTCCCCGAGTTAATAAAGGAAGGTTGTCTGAAGATTTTGATGCACGAAGATTTGTTAGTTTTAAAGCCTAACACTGTTACAATACTCAAATAAAGACAAGAAGAATGATCTAAGAATGGGCGTTTGCAAACCCAGGTGGCGAGATCAAGAGACTGATTCTAGCCAGAAACTGAGAAGGATTCTGCTACATCACTATTGTAGCAATTATCCCGATGGTTCGGGAGTTTTGTGCAAACCTGAGGTTTACTACTGAAGATCACATCTTAGTTAGAGGTAAGCAAGTTGAATTCACTACTGATCGGATCAATAATTTTTATGGGTTGAGGGGTGTATTTTTTTATGAATACGCTTCATTTGTGATGAATGATTCATCATCGATGAAGTAATTGCACTTTTTACTGATGGAAGAGGGGAGTGGAAGATTAAGAATAAAAATATAGTTAACTTCCCTACTTCCATGATGACTATTCAGTCAAAAGTGTGGCACTACTTTATTTCTGTCAGACTATTGCCAACAAATCATTTGGCTGATGTTACAAAAGATAGAGTTGTAAGACATTTTAGGGGTGAACCTAATGTGGACTTTTCTACTTGCCCCAATTTCACTCCCTATGCTCCTGTTCATGATGAAGAAGAAGAAGAAGATTCTGATGATGATGAGGAAGGAGATGAGAATTGATTTTTATGAGTTTAGTGAGTTTTGATATTTGTTTGTTATTTGTGAGTATATCGTGATGTACTTTAATTTGGAACCTACTGTAGTACAATATTTTATGTTGTGTTGTGAATGGAATCTGTAATAGTAACTATAAACTTTCATTTTTTTTTTATATTTTTAGTATTTTCATTTTTTTTTCACTTTTTGTATTTGTGTTTTTTATTCTCAGCAAGTTCTTTAGAATATATTACGTTTTATTTAAAGCTTTAAAGCTTGTATGTTAGAATATATTATGTTTTATTTAAAGCTTTAAAGCTTGTATCTTATTTTACAGTTAGTACCTGCAGTATACAGAGCTCAGTTTCATAGTCAGAATTCCTCTACAGGTCAGTTTTTATTTTCATGCATTTACTGTTTTATTTCACCTACTAAATTTTATACAAAAAATATTTCTAAAATCACTTAAAAACATAAGTTTGGGGTAAGAAAATTTTCTTTTAAAAAGAAGTAAACTAAATTTTATTTTTCCTCAATTAACTATATTTTTAAAATTAATTTAACATGGCTTGGGATATTAAGATTTAACTTTAAATAACTATTCTTCTGTTTAGAAAAATTGTAGTAAATTTAGCTAAAAAGTTTTTAATAATGAAGGTCAATTCTAAAGTTAAAGATATTTGGGATGATAGGATAAGACTATGCTTTTCTATTTAAAGTAAAGAAAATTGAATTTTTTAAGTGTTAAAAAGTTTAGAGTTTCATGTAAGAAGAAAGAATGAGACTTTATGAAAAATCATAAACTAATATAAATTTATAAAGTGAAGAAAGGTATAGAGTTTTAACTTTAAGAAGAGGATAGTGAAGTTCAAAATCATTAAAGGATATCCAGATATAGTAATCCTCACTTTGAAAAAGAAAAAGAAAGAAAGGATTGAAAAGATCCTAAAAGAACAGAAAAAAAAAGAAAAGAAAATAAGTGAGGAGAAGCTTGAGGAGATGCCTAATCAAAAATTGACTTCACTTGAATCAACTTAAGGAAGAAGCTTCATTACATTTTATAACTTATATTGGAGGATTAGTAGCATTCCTAATAAAGCTTTCATGAAGTTCTTTTTCATATGAATGTTCTAAATGTCCTTAATATGACAAATTGAAATTTTTCTTAAAATAAATAGATATTTAGAAATCTTAAATTTGATTACTGAGTATTCCTAAACTTAGAGTATGAATCTAAGTTATTAAAGATTTGTCTTAAATTTTGTTACTCTAGTTATTAAACAAAAGTATAGAAGTTATAAGTTAGTCTCTATCCTATGTCATATGCTTTTATGTAATAAAAGTTTTACTTGAGGACAAGTAAAATTTAAGTTTTGGGGATTTCGATACACCAAAATAATATATTATTTTAAGTACATATTTTATGCTTATTGTTAGTGAAATTGTACTTTAAAGAAGGGTATTTTCATGTTTTTTGTTGCAGGTATAACATTTTTAGGCATTTGGAGCAAAATTGGCAAAAAGGAAAAAATTTAGAGCCAAAACAGTGAATTTTAGGATTATGGTGCATGATGTGCCAGATTGGCGCATGATGTACCGTTTGACAGAGAAATGGCGCATGATGCGCCAAATCGGTGCATGATGCGCCAGAGATGACTTTTTGTAAATTAGGATGGTTTGACACAAATTTTGCGCAAATTTTCGAAGGGAAACTTGTTCCACACACTTATTGGAGTAATTTGATGCATCTAGACACTTTAGAAAGTTCTTATATGAAGGGATATGTCTCTTGGATGAAATGACATATCTTTTGAATTCCAAAGAGTTGACTTTTAGAGGGAACTTTTGAAGGGAATATGGAATTCTTTTCAAAGCTGGTAGCCCAAAAATAAAATAGAAGACTTCAAGAGGAAGAGAGGGGGACAAGAAAGGGAGAGAGAGAAAGTTGGCGTGAGAGAGAAGAGGAGATTTTCTTCTAGAGTTGTAAGAGGAGAGGGAAGGTGAGAGATTTCTTCTTCATTAAACTTCTAAGAGAGAATTAAGTGGGATTGTAAAGAGAGAAAGGCATGGAGAGAACTTCTAGGGATTTTCTTGGGAAGGATTGTGAGATAAGTTGTGTCTTTTATTTCTTTTATTTTGTAAACTTATTTTTATATATGAAATCTTTGTTTTGTTGTATCCTTCTCATGAATTATGAGTAGACTTCTTCATCATTCTCTCTACTTTGAGATATAGTTTTGTGAAGAAATGGTTTATTTTCTATGGTTTTAAATGTTAATAAGTTGTGATGATTTGAACTCTTATCTTCATTTACTTTTCGATCTAGCCAATTGAAATGTTAAAACTTGTTGAGAAACATATGTTTTGAAAAGGGATATGATTTCTACAACATAGGGAGAGTCACATTTGATTTCATGAGAGAGTATGTCATCCATGGGATTGGGTGCAAATAATTAGGGAAATATACTTAGTTGGATGTGAAATTGGAGATTTTAAGGTGAAAGATTAAAATCCTCAATTTAGTCCAGTTGATTGGAAACTGATGTCAAACTGTTAGCCCTCAGATGAGGGAGTAGTGGGAGCTTTAAAGTGGTAGTCGGTATTTTCCCAACCTAGCCATGAAATTAGGGACCAAAATCTCGATTTTTCAA
>NW_018230259.1:18353-28033 GCF_001263595.1 Phalaenopsis equestris | reverse complement strand
TGTTTTTTATTCTCAGCAAGTTCTTTAGAATATATTACGTTTTATTTAAAGCTTTAAAGCTTGTATGTTATTTTACAGTTAGTACCTGCAGTATACAGAGCTCAGTTTCATAGTCAGAATTCCTCTACAGGTCAGTTTTTATTTTCATGCATTTACTGTTTTATTTCACCTACTAAATTTTATACAAAAAATATTTCTAAAATCACTTAAAAACATAAGTTTGGGGTAAGAAAATTTTCTTTTAAAAAGAAGTAAACTAAATTTTATTTTTCCTCAATTAACTATATTTTTAAAATTAATTTAACATGGCTTGGGATATTAAGATTTAACTTTAAATAACTATTCTTCTGTTTAGAAAAATTGTAGTAAATTTAGCTAAAAAGTTTTTAATAATGAAGGTCAATTCTAAAGTTAAAGATATTTGGGATGATAGGATAAGACTATGCTTTTCTATTTAAAGTAAAGAAAATTGAATTTTTTAAGTGTTAAAAAGTTTAGAGTTTCATGTAAGAAGAAAGAATGAGACTTTATGAAAAATCATAAACTAATATAAATTTATAAAGTGAAGAAAGGTATAGAGTTTTAACTTTAAGAAGAGGATAGTGAAGTTCAAAATCATTAAAGGATATCCAGATATAGTAATCCTCACTTTGAAAAAGAAAAAGAAAGAAAGGATTGAAAAGATCCTAAAAGAACAGAAAAAAAAAGAAAAGAAAATAAGTGAGGAGAAGCTTGAGGAGATGCCTAATCAAAAATTGACTTCACTTGAATCAACTTAAGGAAGAAGCTTCATTACATTTTATAACTTATATTGGAGGATTAGTAGCATTCCTAATAAAGCTTTCATGAAGTTCTTTTTCATATGAATGTTCTAAATGTCCTTAATATGACAAATTGAAATTTTTCTTAAAATAAATAGATATTTAGAAATCTTAAATTTGATTACTGAGTATTCCTAAACTTAGAGTATGAATCTAAGTTATTAAAGATTTGTCTTAAATTTTGTTACTCTAGTTATTAAACAAAAGTATAGAAGTTATAAGTTAGTCTCTATCCTATGTCATATGCTTTTATGTAATAAAAGTTTTACTTGAGGACAAGTAAAATTTAAGTTTTGGGGATTTCGATACACCAAAATAATATATTATTTTAAGTACATATTTTATGCTTATTGTTAGTGAAATTGTACTTTAAAGAAGGGTATTTTCATGTTTTTTGTTGCAGGTATAACATTTTTAGGCATTTGGAGCAAAATTGGCAAAAAGGAAAAAATTTAGAGCCAAAACAGTGAATTTTAGGATTATGGTGCATGATGTGCCAGATTGGCGCATGATGTACCGTTTGACAGAGAACTGGCGCATGATGCGCCAAATCGGTGCATGATGCGCCAGAGATGACTTTTTGTAAATTAGGATGGTTTGACACAAATTTTGCGCAAATTTTCGAAGGGAAACTTATTCCACACACTTATTGGAGTAATTTGATGCATCTAGACACTTTAGAAAGTTCTTATATGAAGGGATATGTCTCTTGGATGAAATGACATATCTTTTGAATTCCAAAGAGTTGACTTTTAGAGGGAACTTTTGAAGGGAATATGGAATTCTTTTCAAAGCTGGTAGCCCAAAAATAAAATAGAAGACTTCAAGAGGAAGAGAGGGGGACAAGAAAGGGAGAGAGAGAAAGTTGGCGTGAGAGAGAAGAGGAGATTTTCTTCTAGAGTTGTAAGAGGAGAGGGAAGGTGAGAGATTTCTTCTTCATTAAACTTCTAAGAGAGAATTAAGTG
Organism: Phalaenopsis equestris; assembly: GCF_001263595.1. NCBI lineage: Eukaryota > Viridiplantae > Streptophyta > Magnoliopsida > Asparagales > Orchidaceae > Phalaenopsis > Phalaenopsis equestris. Next base: position 26,247 of record NW_018230259.1, on the reverse strand, counting down.
GGATTGTAAAGAGAGAAAGGCATGGAGAGAACTTCTAGGGATTTTCTTGGGAAGGATTGTGAGATAAGTTGTGTCTTTTATTTCTTTTATTTTGTAAACTTATTTTTATATATGAAATCTTTGTTTTGTTGTATCCTTCTCATGAATTATGAGTAGACTTCTTCATCATTCTCTCTACTTTGAGATATAGTTTTGTGAAGAAATGGTTTATACGGTTTTAAATGTTAATATTTTTTGATGATTTGAACTCCAATCTTTATTTCTTTTTTGGATCTAGCCAATTGAAATGTTAAAACTTGTTGAGAAACATATGTTTTGAAAAGGGATATGATTTCTACAACATAGGGAGAGTCACATTTGATTTCATGAGAGAGTATGTCATCCATGGGATTGGGTGCAAATAATTAGGGAAATATACTTAGTTGGATGTGAAATTGGAGATTTTAAGGTGAAAGATTAAAATCCTTAATTTAGTCCAGTTGATTGGAAACTGATGTCAAACTGTTAGCCATCAGATGAGGGAGTAGTGGGAGCTTTAAAGTGGTAGTCGGTATTCTCCCAACCTAGCCATGAAATTAGGGACCAAACTCTAGATTATTCAATGTTCTTTATAACACTCGGAAGAGGGTGAAGAATAGGATTGCTCCTACTTAGCACAAAATAATTTTTATATATATTTTTAAATGATATTATTTTTTTCACAATTCATATACTCATTGTAAAGGGGAATAATGCTTTTTTAAATTTGAACTTTCCATCAATATAAAAACTTTGTTTAGTTTTCGTAATTTTACTTATGAAAAGTTAATTCTTAGTCAGTTAACTTTATTTTTCAACTGCATTTTATATAGCATTTACCTTAGTAGTTAATATTCAAACTTTGCACTTTTTTTTTATTTTTGTATTTTTAATTATAAAATAATCTCAAAAACTTAATTAAAGGATTTTTCAATTTTCTTGTGGGATCGATATCTATGACTCCATTAGAGCTCTTTATTACTTGGGTGATACGTATACTTACATTAATTTTAATGGGAATTTGGCTGTTTAAAAAGAGTTTTAAAAGATGAACTATTTTCATAAAAGGTTTTTTTATTGGGATTATATTACATATCTATTATATATATGTCGTGTGTAATTTTATAATTTTGAAAAATATTTGCAAAATTTACACACTAAATCCGCCCCACGTCAATGCTCATTTTCATTTCCAGCATTACCATATTGCAAGCCATTTTGCTAATATGGTCTATCTCTTTTTTTTCATTTTCAAATTTTTTAATAAATTTTTCTAGCTCAGAATCGTAAGGCACTAAATCTTCAAATCTTACAGTATGCATAAACAAACACAATAAGTAATTAAAATAAAAAAACTCACAAAAATATAAAAATATTCAAACTAAACTACAAACACTCTTTTAAAAAAAATAATTCAAATTATAAAATAATTTACTACTTCTTTCCATTACTTCCCCGGCAACGGCACCAAAAGTTTGATGCGAGTGGATTTAGTGTGTTAATTTTGCAAATATCTTTCAATATTACAAAATACAGATGATAGATACAATAGTAAATATACAAATTATTCCCAAAAAAAATAACTTTAATGAAAATAGTTTTATATTTTAAAACTTTTTAAACTACCAAAAACCCTAAAAATAACGCAAGTATATGTATTGCTCAAGTAATAAAGAGCTCTAATTGAGTCCTAGATATCGATTTCACAAGGAAGTTGGGAATGCCTATTACTAAATTCTTAAGATTATAATGTGAACTACAATTTTAAACTACAAAATTAAAGTGCTAGATTTGAATATAAAGTAATAGAGTGAATGTTAAATAAAATGTAGTAAAAAAACAAAGCTAATTAAACTAATTGTTAAACTTTCAAAAGTAAAATTATGAAAACTAGAAAATATTTTTGTGACGAAAAGTTCAAATTTAAGAAAGAATCCTTCCAGTTCAAATTTAAGAAAGAAAGAATCCTTCCCCTTTACATTGAGTATATGGATTGTGAAGAAATTAAAATCATTTGAAAATATATATAAACTATTTTGTGTCAAATAGGAGAAATCTTATTCTTTACCCTCTTTTGAGTGCATAAAGAACATTGACTAATCCAAAATTTGGTCCCTAATTTCATGGTTAGGTTGGGAGGATATCGGCTGACACTCTAGAGCTCCCACTACTATCTCACCTAAGGGCTAACAGTCTCGCATCACTTTCCAATCAACAGGACTAAATTGGGGATTTTAATATGTCACCTTACAATCTCCAATTCCGCATCCAACAAAGTATATTTCCCTATTTTTTTGCACTTAACTCCAGGGATGACATCCTCTCTCTTGAAATCAAATGTGATTCACACCATGTTGTAGAAATCATAGCCCTTTCAAAATATATGTTTCTCAACATATTTTAAGAATTTCATTGGCCAGATCGAAAAGTAAATGAAGATCAGAGTTCAAATCATCACAAATTTTTGAAATTTAAACCCGTATAAAATAAAATCAACTCTTCACAAAATTATATCTCAAAGTAGGGAGAAGGATAAAGAAGACTACTCAAAGTTAATGAGAAAGATATGATAAAACACGGATTTCATATATAAAAACAAGTTTACAAAATAAAAGAAATAAAAGACACAACCTATCTCATGTTCATTCTCAAGCAAATCCCTAGAAGTTCTCTTCAAACCTTTCTCTCCTTATAAGCACTCACAATTCTCTCTTAGAAGTATAATGAAGAATAAATCTCTCACCTTCTCTTTTCTCTTACAATCCTTGAAGAAAATCTCCAAGCCCTTGACTCTCTCTCTCTCTCTCTCTTGCCCCTATCACGCCACACCAAAAACTCTCTTCTTGTCTCCTCAAGCCCTAGAATTTCCTCTCTTTTAATAGAGGTTGTCTCCCTCCAAAAGAATTCAAAATTCCTTTCCAAAATTCTATCCAAAAGTCAACCTTTTGAATTTAAAAGATATGTCTATTGATACAAGAGACATATCCCTTCATCAATAAACCTTCCAAAGTGTCTAAATGCATTGAATCACTCCAAGGGGTGTTTAGAACAAGTAACCCTTTGAAAATTTGTGCAAAATTTGTTCCAAACAGCCTTAATTTGCAAAAAGTCATCTCTCTTGCTTCTGGCGCTAGTTCTGGCGCATCTGGTGCCAACTGGCTTAAGGATGCAATGCTCTAAGTTTTGGCTCTTCATGTGCCAAATCTAGCGTATTGGGCAATAGCTCTCTGTAAAGTGGTGTTTCTGGCACCAATCTAGCACTTCTGGCACTAGTCTAGTGCATCTGGCACCAATCTGGCACATCTGGCATTAGAATTCCCAAAATTCACTGTTTTTGGTTCCAAATTTTATCATTTTTGCTACTTTTGCTCCAAATGCCTAAATATTATATACCTATAAAAAAACATGAAAATACCCTTCTTTAAATTGCAATATCACCTAAAATAAGCATAAAATGTATACTTAAAACAACGAATTATTTTGGTGTAGCACTAACAAACATGCGGAACCACAAAGCATCACTGCCCATTGCGTTGCAACAACTTGTGTAGAAGTGAGCAATATGTTGTCAGAGGTTTCCAATCCCATCAAAAGTCTTAAACAGAGGTGGTACTAAGCCTTTAAAATATTGGATGGCATCAAACTCTTCAGGATAAGGTCTATCCCTCATGATCAATTCCCTCTTTTAGACTGGGCTAGGGCCTTTTGCACCTGTTGCTCTACCACTAACTTAATATCCTTTTCTAGTACTAGGCTTTGGACAAAATCATTCTTTGGTTGCTCTTCTCTATTGATGGAGGAGAATTTTTTTCTTCTATCCATGATCTAGACAACTTCCGCAGGTAGTTCCTTAGGTGGTTGAGACTGGCTTTGAAGCGTGGCTATGGAGGCCATCATCTTTTCCATCCTCTTTTCCATGTTGTCAAACATCTTGTCCCTCTGCTAAATGAGCATTTTTAATGCCTCTGAGTCATCTCCTTTTACGAGTTCTTGAGCTTCTCACAAAGATGATGATGCTCGAGTCTTAACCACATTCACTTTAACATACTCCTCTTTTATGTAATCAACCAAATCTTCCTTTTCATCATCATTAGACTCATCCCTTCTTTCTTGGAAAACTTACTTAAGATATGTCCTCAGTTTCTCAAATGTTGCTTCAATTAAACTTCCCTTAATGGTCTTAAGATCCACTCGTGATGGCTGATGAATCTTCTTCTGTGAGGTAACAATGATCTCTTCAGGCTCAAAATTTTCCTATAAATAGTTACTAACACAGTGATTTTAGGTTGCCACACCATCTCTTTGTGTGTTGATAGCCTAGGTTCGGATGGCCTGTCGGTGGTACCAACATGTTGATGAGTGGTGTAAGCCCTAACATGTGGACCAGATAATGCATTAAATGACCCATCATCTTTACTCAATCCTTTTCTTGGGGAATGAGGTTTCTCTCTGAGGAGAGCCTTGGAAGGTACTCATCTCATCCTTCTAAGTATATCAGTGATTGAATAATTTTCCTTTACTGCTAGCCTCTCGATAATATTCTGTAATCGAGCCATTGGCATAGCCTTGGTCTTTTTCTCCCTCTGATCCTTGTATTAGAAAGGACGAGGTGGCGTAGTAGCAATCCTCCTAGTATTTTCCCCATCCTAGGCAGTAGATAGTGGGCGGAACCTACTCCTTCCCATAATTAGTGAAGACTTGGGTAAACCAAACTCATCCTCTACATCCTCTGTAGGGGCAACATCTTTAGTAACCTTCATCTTCTTTATCTTAATGATCTTTTGTTCTTCATTCTTCTCTATGCTTAGGTCAAAGGTGTGCACCTCGAGCTAGATCCTACTTCAAACACAAAAGGTGTTGCAGGGAAATTCAAACCCTTCGCAGTGATAGATTCATCATTCACTTGAACACATTTTCTGTTGAAGAGGACGGGAATGGTGACAGGTGTAGTGACAATTAGACCAGTGGGGGTAGCGACAACTTTCCTCGGGGTACTTCCCATAGCTCTAACAGTCTTCACAAAAATGATAGAATTTTTCTCAACTAACACCCTCTTAAGGGGCAGGATCTCCTATGTTAGCCTAGGGTTGTACTCTACTATTAGATCAACTGTCTTAGGTGTCTTGGCTCTCAAAACGGCAACAATAATGTTCCCAAACTTGATCTTAGTATTGTCAAACCCATGTTCAAAACAGACGACTGCTCCATCAGGCAGCTCGCTCTTGTTCACAGCCAAGTCCATCCAAGTAGTGAAGGAGAAAATTAATTTTGGCATAGACATTCTTCTGCACAGAGGATTCATAACGTCAATCTCATCCTAAGCTTCCTTCTATTGTGACAATTTCAGGACAAAAAGAACTTTTTCAGCAAATTGGTTGTTTCTTTTCAAACATTGTCCGAACATATCTGTATTTATCTTATTTGGATTTTTTTATGTGGTAAAGTTTCCAAATTTTATCAGGCTTTATTTCATTCGTAATTATTAGAAGAAAGGTTTCGAGGGTGGAAAACCGATATAATTTGTTGGTAATAAATTATCCACAGGGGAGAAAGAATGAAAAAAACAAAGGACCCAGTCTGAATCAGTGGGAAAGAGAGAACAAAGAGTGAACTGGTCCACCTTAAGTTACCTACTTTTATGCACATTTTATGCTAAATTTATTAGGATGTTATGCTTTAATGAAAGGTATTTTTATGTTTTTGGTTGCAAGTGCAAAAAAAGAGTTTAAGAGTAAAAAGGAATAAAAATACATCAAAAAGGAGCAAAAATAGGCTAAACTAAAAAAAATTGCAACCAGCGGAACTGGCTTCTATGAGCCAGATGCCAAACTTGGATGGAGCCTAAGCACTACTATACATGCCAACACCAACTTTAGATTAGTTAATGTTCTTTACACAATCGAAAGAAGTAAAAAATAAGTATGCTCTTATTTATCACAATACCACATTTAAATTTCTAAATATTTGAAATCCTATACTGATTATGAATTATTTGTAAGGAGAAAGACTCTTTTTATATATTTTCTAAAGTCTTTACAATTAGTTTTACTTGCATTTAGTAGAAATTAGTAAACTTAATTTTCATCTTTAGATAGTTATTTTAGTCTTAAGTAAAGTTCTCTTAAAGTTAAAATTTATGTATTTCATTTATTTTCTTTTCGTTTATACTTTTCCTGTGGGATCGATACTAGGTTTTTATAGAAAATACTATATTACTTGAATCGATACGTATACTTGTGTAGTACACCTAGTAAAAAAAACTATTTCTTTAAAATTTTATCATATTACATTTATTCTCACTAACCGCTAAATATAATTTGAGTCAAGTTTTTGACATATTAAGAAATATAAATAACTACGTAATTGCGGGTCGGGTCAAGTTTTTGGCACCATTGCTGGGGAACTAAAGAAAAAATGAAACTTTCAAAACAAAATGTTTTTTCAGAATTTTCTTTGAAACTTTATTTTGAACTTTAGGATTACTAAAAATATATATATTTATTAGTTTTAACGTATTTTAAATTTTCAAAAGTTATAAAAAATTTATAAAAATCAAAAAATATTAAAAATTTATAAAATTGAAAATTATATATTCATGTTATTTAGATTGCTTTATTTTTTGAATTTTACTTTTTGTATGCAAAGTTTGGGATCTGAAGGTTTAGTACCCTTCGATTCTGAATTAAATCGAATTATAAGAAGAATTCAAAAGCAAAAATAACTTCACAATTCTCAAGAAAAAGAAAACACATCACAAAATAATATGGAAACTTTAACAACTAAAAAGGAACATTAAAATTTAAAAAGATCTTTAAGGGATTATGCAAACCTTACGACATATGAAATTCACTCAAGTATTCAAATCTCTGCTTTAGCGGCTAACTCATTTGAACTTAAACTTGCAATAATACAAATGGTGCAAAATAATTAGTTTAGGGAAACACTAACTAAGGATCCAAATTTACATCTTGCAAGTTTTCTAGAACTTTGTGTTACATTCTAAGAAGATGGTGTATTAAATGATGTGATTAGACTTAGACTTTTTTCCTTTTCTTTAAGGGACAAAGCTAATATGTGGTTAAACTCCTTTGCACCTGAATTAGTACCTGGATCTATTAAAACTTTGGGAGATATGGAACAAAAATTCTTGGTTAAATACTTTCCTCCTTCAAAAACTGCTAAGCTTAGAAATGATTTACTTCTTTTGTTAGTATGAAGGGGAGTCAACTTATGAGGCTTAGGAACAATTTAAGGAACTCCTTAAAAAGTTTCCACATAATGTTTTACCTAACTAGTTAATTATTCAAGCATTTTATAATGGGTTAATAGGATTCCTTAGATCTATAATTGATGATGCTATTGGTGGATCTTTAATGTCAAAATCATTTGATGAAACTCGTGTCTTAATTGAAGAAATGACCACTAATAATTTTCAATGACCCTCAGAGAGGGTAAATCCTAAAAGAGTGGCTAGTATTCATGATAATGATGCTTTTACCAGCTTAGCATCTCAAGTTGCTGTGATATCTGTCGGCACAATTTTTAGGGGGTCTTCTTGTAGAAGTTGTCGGTCGCCGAAATTGGAATCTCGTCGCTCGCTTCGAGGGGACATTTTAATTTATATATATATTTGGAAGGACGTTTTAATTTACATATATATATAATTTTAGAAAAATATGAAACCAAACTGATCCCATATCTTTCAAAGTTTAGATGAAAGAGTGATACACCTCAAGCTATGTATCTACGTCGAAAGATAAACACACAACTTGATAGTAAGGCTCAATCAAATAAACTAAAAAATGTGTGACATCCGTTTGGTCTGTGAAACCATTTTATTTATTTTTCCTGAAGTTCCCCTATCTAACATAAAAAA
>NW_018230259.1:12495-18123 GCF_001263595.1 Phalaenopsis equestris | reverse complement strand
TGAAGATCAATACTTCCACAACTTCCATCCAAAACTTAAATACTTATCATTTTAAATAGAAAGATAAAGAAAACTACTCATAATCCACGGAGAAAATAAAACCACACTTTAGTTTAAGAGAATAAATCATTGTCAAACCAACAAGTCTCGATTAAAACCAAAAGTAGTCTAAAATAAAAAGATAAAAACTTATCTCAAGTCCTCCACCAAACTCTTGAAGTTCCTTTGATTCTCTTCTCTTTACAATCACTCAAAATAAAATAACAAAAAGGATAAAATGAAAGTAAAAGTGCTGCCTAAAAATCTCTCCAAACTAACTCCCCGAATGAGAACTTTCAAAACTTTCCAATACTTTCAGGACTCACACTTTTTTGGACCTTTTCAGAACTCTTTTCAAAGTCCTCTCTTCTTTCTTTTATAATTTCCAAAAGGTGTCTTGGTTTCTCGTCAAATATGTTTCTATTCAATGTATTTCCCCAAGAGATGCATCCTTTTGTGATAATTTTTATCCATGGAAGTTATAACCACGTATTAAGCCAATGGGTGCCTCAAAAACCTCTTCAAAATTCACAGAAACTGAATTTACTTGTCCAAAAACCACAATTAGGTGTGGCCTTCTCTGTTTAACCGACGCTTAAGCATCGGATCTAGCATTTAGGCGCCAAAACTCTTTTGCACAATTTTTCACATTTTTTCTCTAAATTTGATCCATTTTCACTCCTTTAAGAATTTTTCCATTTTTTCTTGTATCTGCAAGAAAAACACAAAAAACACCTTCCATTAAAGCGCAATATCTCAAAAATAGGTATAAAAATGTATCTAAAAACACTATATATTTTAGATGTATCATCTGACATTCCCAATCTTTATTCTGGGTGACCCAACATTATTGTTTCTTTAAAAACTGGTCTTTGACCATCAAAATATGGTTTCAATCTGTGCCCATTTACTTTAAATATCCTTCTAGACTTACGATCTTCAAAATTAATAGCTTCGTAGCAATACACTTTTACAACTTTGATTGACCCTTTCCACCTAGACTTCAGTTTTCTAGGAAATAATTTCAATATTGTATTGTATAATAAATCTTCCTATCCAGTTTCAAATTCCTTTTTTTATTTTCTTCCGGTCATGTTATTCTTTCATTCTTTCTTTATAAATCCTACCATTATCGTAGGATTCATTCCTAATTTCTTCAAGCTCATTCATTTTAAATAATGTTTCCTCGCCAGCATTTTTCGAATTGAAATTGAATTCCTTTATAACCCAATAAGCTTTATGCTCCAATTCTACTTGCAAGTGTCAAGTATTCTAAAAAATTAATCTATAAGGGGAAATACCTATAGGTGTCTAATAAGCAGTCATGTATGCCCATAATGTCGAATCTAATCGAACAGACTAATCCATTATATTAGGATTTACACTTTTTTTTCAAAATTCTCTTAAATTCACGATTAGATGCCTCTGCTAAATCACTTGTCTGGGGATGATAAGTAGTTGCAATTTTATGAATTATATTATATTTTTTTACCAGTCTTGCAATTGTTGCATTTCTAAAATGAGATCCTCCATCGGTAATGATTACTCTATTCATTCAATATCTTGTAAATATGTTTTTATTTAAAAATTTTGAAACACTCTGAGCATCACATCGAGGTAAAGTGATTGCTTTAATTCATTTTGAAACATAATCCACTATAATCAATATGTATATTTTTCTGAATGAAGGTATAAATGGTCTCATAAAATCCAATCCCCATGCATCAAAAATTTCAATTTCCAAATTAAAATTTGGAGGCATTTCATCTCTTCTTGATTTTTCATTTCAATTTAACATGTAGAGATTCAATAGACTTCTAAGCAGTGGGTATAAACATTAAAGTAAACTAACACACTAACTTGATTTCACGTTCTCAGCCAAAAACTCACAAACATGATAAAAGAAAAATACAGGGTAGCAGTTTCCTAAGTTTCAAATTTAAGATTTACGCTAGCAAGATTTTCAACTTTACAAAAGACATAGAATTAAGTTAAGTTCTAAACTAACTAAATCACAAAACACAACAATTACTACCCTATAATTTTAAAACAAACTACTAACTAACACAAACATTACAATACAATTAAAAATAAAAGTCTTACACAGCACAATATCTAAACAAGTAAACATACATACATCTCTCAAGTCCAAAACATGAAAATACATCACATTAAAATTCTCACTTAAACATAAAAGTTCAAACTACATCATGTAGTTCAAATCAACACACAAATGTAAATGTAGCAAGCCCAGACCACATAGTTCATATCATATTACAATCATAAAATAAATCTCTCAGCTCTACTCTTCATCCTCTGAATCACCGCTATCCCAAACTTTTGCAGGCTCATAATCAGGGTATCTAGGATGGAGGAAATTGCACTCCTTGGTTACCCTTAATGAGGCTCTCCATAGATGAGTGAATTTTTTCTTCATAATCACTTTTTCTCCAATTATACCTGTCAGTATGCTCTGCAAAATGCTCTAAATTTTGTACCCTATCAGCGGTAAAATTAATATTATCCATCATTATCCATCATCCTTCCATCATCCTTTGCAATAATTGATCTTGGGCCTCAGTAGACTCACCTCGAGATGTAGAAGCACATGAGGTAGATGGTCTAGATGTAGAAGCAGTAGATGTAGATGCAACAGATGTCTCCATTCCATAGCTCCAAGAAAATTCTCCTCTCCAGTCAAAAGTTGAATGCTCATAATAAGTCTTCACATTCACCACATTCACCTTAGTGATGGCTGATGGCCTTTAGAGGTAATAATACTTCCTCCCAGCTATCATATTTAACTCCAGACTGCTCACATGAAGAAAAGATCAAGGAAGCAAATCACAGACCTTTAGTTGTAACAGCTGTAGCAAAACTGATGAAATTCTGACAGATCAAAGCTTCAATGTTGATGAGTTCTTTCTTGAATACAATAGTTCAACGTCACTCTTTCTCTGGTCACTTCACTGAGATGATTGGTTGGAAGCAGACGAGCAGAAATAAAATAGTGTCAGGCCTTGGAAGGTGCACATAACTTTGAAGTTGGGAAACTTACTCTCCTCTCATTAGTGATCTTCCAAAGTCCTCTCCCAATAGTCAAGTAAGAGATAATCTCGTCTAACTCTACTTCAGTAGGGCTATAATTTTCATAAAAACATAATGTATTTGGTGGTAAATGGTAAAACAAGTTGACTACCTCTAGAAAAAAAGGTACCAACTTTCCTCGAATGATAACTCGATTGTCTTCAGCTTCCGGGAGATTTGCATAGAACTCCCTCACAATAGAAATAACCGCCATAGCAGAGAAAAAATAGAATTGTTCCCATCGTCGGCGAACAATTAAATCTTCCATGTCTCCTCCCGAATTTCTAAAACATTGTTCCTGAATCAGTTTGCTTGATTGCAACGCATCACTATACCAATCTTGAGCTTTTGGACTAAAAAATTATCTTGAATTAAAAGGGGCTTTGCCTTTGCTTCTCTTCATTCTTGGTGCCAGTCTACAAATTTGATAAATTCCAAAATAAACTTCAAAAATCAAGTCTAACCCACTAAACTAAACTTTCAAAAGATTAAACATTAAACTACACTTCCTTTAAACTACACTTCCTATGCAATTTCCATAGATTGTTCCTCATTTTTCACCATGAATAGTGAATTTTTGAACTCTTCCAAATGTACTCAAAATACATGATGAAAATTCAAAATTTTTGCATAGAAGCAAAGCTCTTGCATAGAAGCAATTCAAAATTTTTGCATAGAAGCAAAGCTCTTACCTTAAGAAATCCAAATCTAGTAAATTTTTCTTGATTCCACCAAGAAATCTCCACTTAATGGTGTGCCCTAGCTCTTCAAAATTGCATTTTTTAGAGGTTGAAGGTGACGGGAGGATAAAAATGGCAATTTTTTGCTCAAATTTTCACTTTTAACTATTCACGAACTGGTTTTCATGAACCGGTGCTTAAGAGCAGGTAAGTGGAGCTTAGGTGCCAGTGCACAATTTTCAAAAATTTTAAATTCATTAAAATGTATTATTTGCCTAAGTAAACCACCTCTAAATGGTCTTATAGCACTTAAATTACTATTATCAACATCGTGTAACTCTCCTTTATCTCAAAATTCTCTTTAACAACTACTTCAATTCGAGGCTAAAACAACACAAAATTTCACACAAACAAACTTATATTAATTTACAAATAAGTACAAATACATTTAAATACTTAGTTCTTATTCTAAATTATCTTGGATGAGAAATTTTTCCTAAATACAAACACATAACTTAAAATTTTTTCACAGTTAAACACCTAAGTAACACAAATACTAAAAGCAAGTCTTAAACACTAAAACACTTAAAGACAACATCTTTAAACACACAAAAACATAACTTTAAACATAGATCTTAATTCCATTATTCATTATAAGGAACAAATTCAGGTCTTTCATTAGTCTCTCATGGGGTAAATGAAATATAAAGTTGATAAAATGGACGGTGGTGATGTGCTCTGATGTGATCTTCTTCAATCCACTTTTACTTAAGAAACATCTCCTTATCTGCTTCCTTTATATAACTAGTGTGGTTAAATTGCATTTTCAATTGCCATCCAATATGCTCAAGATGTGCATGAATCTCCAATACCTTAGTCTCCAGTACAAACATGAAATTTTTAATTTTGTTGATCTTCTCTGATATCCCTTCAATATTAACACCTAAGAAACAGTTATACATCTCTTGTGTATTTTAACTAATGAATTTCTTCCTCATTCCTCATGGTCTCTCCCTCTTTCACTCACTCTCTTCAAAAATCTCTTATCATCTTAAAATCTATCTCTCTCTTTTTATCTCTCTCTTAGACTTTAAAGCTAGAAATGATCTGGGGTGAAATTCCTTCACTAAACCCTTCTATTTATAGGCCTAAATCCTTCCAATAACTCCTAGACATGCTTAGAAGCTACCATGGCACATTTTTGCAAACTTCTAGGCAATTTCCCTTCTAGAATATTAATTTTGCATATGTTTTTAAACTGTCACGCTTAAGTACCAGATTTGGTGCTTAAGCGCCAGTGCACATTTTTGCACTAGTCAACTTAACGTCCAAATTCTCATTTTTACATGTCTAGATCACTAAATAAAGTCTTAAAATCAATATTGACACATAATAATCTCCTATTTGATAACATTTGGATAATAGCAGGTTTAAGCTCAAACGAATAAGCCACTACAATGGGATTTTGAATATTACAATGAAGTTCATCCATCGTAGGGTTTGTATAATCTCTTAAAGGTCTAAAATCTTTAATATTTTGATTATTTTGATTTGTCATTTCTTGAAAATTTTCAGTATTTTTTAATTTTTTAATTTTTCTAATAGTTCTTTCTAATTTAGAATCGCAAGGCACAAGTCCTGTGGAACCTGAACTACGCATACATTACTATAAAACACATAAAATAAAATAAAATAAGACAAAAAATAAAACCACACAAATAAGAACTTTATATAAAAATGACACTACAACATTCCTAAAATAAATCTTAAAATTTAAATAAAACTGAATCCTTCGATCATGCCACATCTTCATCTTTTTTAA
>NW_018230259.1:9725-12387 GCF_001263595.1 Phalaenopsis equestris | reverse complement strand
TCGCCTAATATGCCTTATGCTCAAGTTCAACTGGTAAGTGACAAGCTTTTCCAAATATTAGCCTATATGGGGACATTCCTATAGGAGTTCTGTATGCAGTCCTATAAGCCCACAAAGCATAGTCAAGTTTGACTCACCAAATCATTTTTGTTGGATTCACAGAAATTTCCATAATTCTTTTAATTTCTCAATTGGATAATTCAACCAAATCACTTTTTTGATGATGAGAAATAGTAGTAATCCTATGATTTTTATGATATTTCTTTAATAATTTTTCCATTATGATAAGTAGTTCTTGGCATCCCAAATCTACAAAATATGTTCGTTTTCAAAAACTTTGCAACACTTTGAGCGTCACATCGAGGTAAAGCAATAGCTTCTATCCTTTTGGATACAAAGTAAACTGCTAAAGTATATATAATTTCCGAAAAGATGATATAAATGGTCCCATGAATTCTAATCCCCAAATATCAAATATTTTAACTTCTAGCATATAATTGAGGGGTATCTCATTTCTTCTAGAAATGCCTACTCGTTGACATCGATCACAAGTTTTGATATAAGCGTTAACATCTCTAAAGATTGTTGGCTAATAAAATCTAGATTGTAAAATTCTGTATGTTGTTTTATCAACACCAAAATGTCCCCCAAAATCAGAATTATGACATTTCTGGATAATCTCATAAGTTTCTTCTAATGGTACAAATCTTTGAATAATCAGATCATTTCCTTATTTATATAAAATTGTGCAATCCCAAAAATAAGTCTTAGCATTAGAAATAAATTTTCTCTTCTGTTGGTTTGTCATTCCAGGTTTAAGATCACTAATAATATAGTTCACAATGTCGGCATACCACGAAACACACCACTCATTTACAGTGAACAATTTTTCATCTGAAAAATGTTCATTAATTTCTTTTTCAAAAGTGAGTGGTTTTTCTTAATTCAAGCCTGAATAAATGATCAACAATTTGATTTTCAGTTCCCTTCCGATCTACTATTTCAAAATCAAATTCTTGTAAAAGAAGAATCTCTTTTATAAGTCTCGGTTTAGTATCCTTCTTTTTCATTAAGTACTTAATAGCAGAATGATCTGTATGCACTATAGAATGAGTTCCAATCAAATATGATCTAAATTTGTCAAAGGCATATACTATTGCTATAAACTCTTTTTCAGTTGTTGTATAATTAATTTTAGTTTCATTAAGAGTTTTACTAGCATAGTAAATAACTTTGAAAATTTCATCATATCTTTGCCTAAAATAGCTCCAATAGCATAATCACTTGCATCACACATAAGTTCAAAAGTTTTTTCCCAATTTGGTGAAACTATAATTGGTGTAGTGATTAATTTTTCTTTTAATAATTTAAAAGCTTGTAGACATTCCTCATGAAAATTGAAAATTTAATCTTTCTCCAGTAAATGACATAAAAGGCTTAGCAATCTTAGAAAAATCCTTAATATATCGCCTATAGAATCCAGCATGTCCTAAAAAACTCCTAATTTCCCTTACATTTGTTGGATAAGGTAAATTAGCATCACTTGAATTTTAGCAGGATCTACTTTCATTCTATTTTCTGATATTTGATGACCTAATACAATTCCTCCTGCTACCATAAATTGGCATTTTTCCAAGTTATGGACTAAATTGTTTCTTCATAGTGCTTAAGAACTTTAGATAAATCTTCTAAACATGAGTCAAATGAAGTTCCAAACATTGAAAAGTCATCCATAAAGACTTCAATCCATTTTTCAATTAAATCACAAAAAATTGCCATCATTCATCTTTGAAATGTAATAGGGGCATTACATAAACCAAAGGGCATTCTTCTAAAAGCAAATGTACCATAAGGACTGGTAAATGTTGTTCTTTTCTTAATCCTCTGAAGATATTTGAATTTGGTGATAACCGGTATGCCTATCTGGAAAATAAAATTATTTGTGCCCAGCTAGTCTATCCAGCATTTGATCTAGAAAGGGTAGTGGAAAATTATCTTTCCTAGTGGCAAAATTTAATTTTTAATAATCAATGCATATTTGCCACCCTGTAACTTGTATAGTAGGTATTAACTCATTATGCTCATTCACAGTTTTAGTTACTCCTCATTTCTTAGAAACACAGTGAATTGGACTAACTCGTGCACTATCTGAAATAGGGTAGATAATTCCAGCATCTAACCACTTTAAAATTTCATTCTTAACAACCTCTTTCATAATGAGATTTAATCTACTTTGTAGATCAGCCCTGGGTTTACAGTTTTCTTCTAGATTGATTCTATGCACACAAATTGAAGGACTGATTCTTTTAATATTAGTAATTGTACATCCAAAGGCTTTCTTAAAATTTTTCAAAATTTTCATCAGCTTTTCTTCTTCTTCCTTTGTTAACTTCAAGGAAATGATAACAGTTAAAGTAGAGGAATCTCCTAAAAAGGCATATTATAAATGTTCAGAAAGTAATTTCAACTCAAGTTTCTAAAACTTTCTTGAACATAACTTGAATCTTCCTTAAAAAGGTTTATACATTGATCTAATTCCTCTTCTTGCTCGTGTTCCAAATCTTTTTCTTCAGATTTTTCTTCATAAGTAGTCTTGAAATGACATTCGCTCAGATATCTTATAACATTCATTCTATAACATTCATCATCTTTACCTTTTGCA
>NW_018230259.1:7043-9171 GCF_001263595.1 Phalaenopsis equestris | reverse complement strand
GGTCTCCCCAAAATGATAGGTATCTCTTCATCTTCCTCCATATCTAGCACAATGAAATCAACATAAAAGATAAATTGATCCACTTTCACTATGACATCTTCTATAGCTCCTTTAGGATATGTTATCAAACGATCTGCTAATGCAAAGTTACAGTAGTAGGGGTTATTTCTTCTAATCCCAATCTTTTAAATATTGATAATGGCATAAGGTTATTGCTTGCACCTAAATCACATAAAGCTTTCCCATAAAATTTGTCTCATATTGCACATGGAATTGTAAAGCTACCAGGATCTTTAAGCTTTTCAGGAAGCATCTTCTAAATTATTGCACAACACTCCTCACTAAGTGAAAACAATCTCATTATCTTCAAACTTCTTTTTCCTGTTGAGAATATCCTTCGGTTTCATTACATTGCTTGGCATTTGTTCTAAGGCTTCAGCAAATGGAATATTAATTATAAGCTTCTTAAATATTTCTAGAAATTTTGAAAATTATTTATCCAACTTCTGCTGACGAAGTCTTTGCTGAAATGGAGTGGTAATTTTTGTAAATCAATTTTTAATGGATAAATAGGTCTCTCAGTACCTTTTGGAGCGTCCTCTTTTGATTCTTCAATATCTTCTCTCTCTACTTCAATTTTCAATTTCTTTTTGAACCCGACCTTCCAACTCTCTTCCGCTTCTAAGTTGAACGGCCTTTATTTGTTCTTTATTCTGGTCTTTTAGATTTGATTCAGTATTGAAGTGTTTCTTTAGTTTAGTTCTATTACTTAATGAATTTGTTATTTGCCCAAGTTGATTCTCAATATTTCTATTTGTAGCTCCTTGACTTTGTAATTGATTTCCCATTTGTAACACTACTTCTTCAATAGACAACTTCTTCTCCTTAAATTGTGTATTCATGTTGAAACCTGGAGGATAAGTAGATCTAAAATTATTATTCCCTTGGTTGTTCCAATTTTCCAATGGGTTTCCTTGGTTGTTCCCCCATTGCTGATTATTACCACTCAAATTATTATTCCAGTTAAAGTTGGGATGGTTCTTCCAACCTGGGTTATAACAATTTAAATATGGGTTATTCTCCTTATTATTTATGGCATTCAAAGTTTCTAATGATTCTTGAGAATCTACCATTTGGCCTAATGAATTCTCTTCAATCATGGAAAATGGTTGAGAAAAATTCATTCCAAATTGGTTTAACTTCCTTGAAATTGCAGCAACTTGATTTGCTAACATGGTAAATGCATCAGTTTCATGAATATTGGCTACTTTCTTAGGATTTGCCCTCTCAGAAGGCCATTGAAAATTATTGGTATTCATTTCTTCAATTAAAGCATAAGCGTCATGAAATGATTTTGACATCAATGAACCACCAGCAGCAACATCGATGATTAATCTAAGAGATCCAACTAATCCATTATAAAAAGTTTGAATCGTTAACCAATCTGGTATAGCATGATGTGAACACTTTCTTAAGAGTTTTTAAAATCTTTCCCATGCTTCATAAAGTGATTCCCCTTAAAACTGATTAAAAGATGTAATATTATTTCTAAGCTTTGCAGTTTTTTATGGTGAAAAATATTTAGCAAGGTTTTTTGTGCTAAATCACCCTAAGTTCTGATAGATCCAGGTGCTAACGAATTCAACCACATCTTAGCTTTATCCCTTAGTAAGAAAGGAAATAACCTAATTCTTATGGCATTATCTGATACACCATCGTATTTAAATGTAGCACACAATTCTAGAAAATTTGTAAGATGTCAATTTGGATCTTTAGTTGGTGATCCCTCAAACTGATTATTTGATATCATTTGGATAATAGCAGATTTAAGCTCAAATGAATTAGCCACTATAGTAGGTTTTTAAATACTACAATAAAGTTCATTTACAAGAGGGTTGGCATAGTCTCTTAAAGAGTTAGTATAATCTCTTCAAGTTCTAAACTCTTGATAAATTTCAACATTTTGATTATGTTGGTCTGCCATTTATGAAATTTTTTTGGATTTTTTAAAATTTATAATTTTTTTGGTTTTTCTGATTTTTCTAATAGTTTTTTCTAATTTAGAATCGTAGGGCACTAGTCCTTCAGAACCTGAATTACACATACACTAACATATAATAAAATAAAT